>NC_053436.1:83523724-83684757 GCF_007990345.1 Gossypium hirsutum
AAAATCATATCTTGAGTTTCGTAACTCGAAAATCAGTTTCGTAATTTTTCCCAGAAACTAGACTCATGTGCCCATCTATGTATTTTTTTCTAGAATTTTTGATATCTGCCTACACGAGCTTGCAAGACTGATTCGCTTGATTCTATGAAAATAACCAGAGGACGTACTATGGTACGACCCCTAATTATCTCTGGTTAATTGTAATTAATTCCAAATTCGGAGCAGGGAATCCAGAAACCGTTCTGGCCTGTCCCACTATAATCTGATTATCTCTTAATATACTGCCCATATGATCTTTTCGTTACTTCCTCATGAAAGCAGACTCATCGAGCTTCGATTACATAATTATTCATCATTAATTCCACTCCTACTATTTTAGTGATTTTTCAATCTCATGACACTGCTGCTGCCAGCATCTGTTACGAAAGTAACTAGGTCCATCTCATGCCTACCCTGATCCAACTCAATCGAACATTCGTGCCATTTTCGCATGGCTTAAAGTTTACATGTCAAATTCAACACAACGTAATAGCTTATACATGCCAAAATGTTCTTCTAAGCCAACTAAGAAGAAAGTACCAAAACTTGCTATCCGGTGTGATGACTTCGACGACGGCCTGACCCCGCAAAAATAGATGAGTCCAAGCAACCTATAATGGATGACAAGGAAACACCGAGTGAGTTTATAACTCAGTAAGTCATAAGCAATGCACTACCATCCATCAATAACATTATCACAAGAGGAAACAAAATGGAACGAGACAATTTACTCCATCCATACCGAACCATACCATAGTTCCTCCAACCTATCGATTCAATTTCATATCAATTCATGCATTCACAATCCATATACTCATCAATAGGACATTGAAGCATTTTCATAAATCAATTTATTTTCGTTACAATCAAACGACTAAACGGCCTTTCACCCATCCTACGATAAATTTTATGTACGTGACTTCAAGTATAGTTGTCACATAGGTTCAACTTACCGAGCTCAACACCAAGTATAAGCATAGCACCTATTAGCCATGTACTCAAGACACTTACCCGATCCGCTGTCCGCGATCGACCCAATAGTGTCGCACACATAGTGTCCATAATGATTCACGAATGTATATTGAGCCCGCACACTCAGTGCTATATAATCAACTCGACACTTAGTGCTAACGTAATCAAATCGCACACTTAGTGCTACATAGTCAAACTCGCACACTTAGTGCCGCATGGTCAATTCGCACACTTAGTGCATCATATTCATTTCGCACACTTAGTGCAACATAGTCAAATCGCACACTTAGTGCTGTACAATTTAATCCCGCGCACTTAGCGCCAATCTCATGGTCATAAATGGTTATCCCGCACGTTTAGTGCCGAGATCAACAACTCAGTACATCTTACCTCTTTTCTTTCATTCAACAATTTCATCATCACATACGTACATGCATATATATATATGTATATTATTCATTCCATTCAGCATCAATACATAAACATTATGACCATTGAAATAAACCAACACATGCTTAATGATTACCTCGGTTGGTAAGACGTCCAACCCGACTCGATACCTTTCTTGCCTTGCTCGATCACCTCCTTAACTCCTTGAGCTAAATCAATAATTTAACTAGTTTAACCACCTTGCTAAATATTTACAATCCAATTTCACATGATATGTATGTTAGTATATTCGGCTAATAACCTCATGCAACTACCAATCATCAAAAATCTAATCACACATGCACATGCATTAGGTAAGTTACCTTTGCTAATTTAAACCCAACATCACACAAGCTCTCAAGAGATGGCCGAATGCTTCTTTTGTTACCCAACTAATCATTCGACAATTCCATCCCCTTTACCACCCTTTTATGCCTAATTATCTAAATCAAGATAAGATCATCAACATGCCTAACCATAGCCGAATGTGCAACATTAATCTATCACCTCTATCTCTTAAATACTATCAAGTTCATTTACTTCTAATTTCTTAAGTTCAACATCTTAATGCCATTATAGCCACTCCCATAATCTAAATTTAAAAATCGGCAACACCCACATTTCAACTATCTTAGCCGAATACTCCTCAACACTTAGACTAAAGTATGCACATTAAACTTAATACAACTTTCATTATTCCTTTCATGTTTCGGTCAATTATTCAAATTACCTCATAACATGAACATTCTTTTCAACTAATCTAGCATGACTCATTCGGCCTTAACAAAGAACCACTTTTCATACAAGGACAAAAATAAATCAAATGAACCTCTCCATTTAAACCCCTTTCTATCTTCTACTTACTCAATAATACATGTTTCTTAGTTCATATTCATCTATAACCATTTCAAATCACATACTACAAAACATCATCAATTTGGCAATAAGAACATAACCAAAGGTTTCTTGCAACACAACTCAAAAATCAACACATGGGTCATGTTATGAGCATCAAACAACTCAACTTCACAAAAAAAATGCCAAAAGAACCACATGATATCATACCTTAATCTATAAACTCACTTGGCCGAATGCCTAGCTTCCATTTTTTCTTTTCTTTTCCTTATGGTTTCGGCAAGATGATAGAAAAGATGATGGAACTTTGTTTTTATCACCACTTACTAATATAAATTTATTATACATAATTCCCACCAATATAAAAAAATGAAGACAAGGGAACACCATAATGCATGCGTGTGTTGGCCGGCCATTCACATTCAAAAATGGTCTATTTGACATGCAAGTCCACTCTTTTTGGTACATGCACTAATAGACCATTTTAAATTGGACTATCATATTTTCTCATGTCTCAAATCGATCCCTATTAACAATTTTCTCATGCAATTGGTAAAATTAGGGAATGAAACTTCCACATACTCATGTTCACACATAATAACACAGAATATAGCAATTAATTATTTTACGACTCGGTCTTGTGGTCCCGAAACCACTTTCGACTAGGGTCACATTAGGGCTGTCACAACTCTCCCCCACTTAAGAAATTTTCGTCCTCGAAAAGCTTACCAGTAAATAGGTTTGGGTATCGTTCTTTCATCGAACTCTCGGTTTCCCAAGTAGCTTCCTCAATCCCGTGTTTGAGCCATAACACCTTTACTAACGGAACCTTTTTGTTCCGCAACTCCTTCACTTCACGAGCTAGGATACACATCGGCTCTTCTTCATAACTCATATCGGCTCGAATTTCAACCTCCGACAGACTAATTATGTGCGAAGGATCAGATCTATAGCGTCGAAGCATCGAAACATGAAAGACATCGTGTATCCTTTCAAGTTCAGGGGGCACAATCAATCTATATGCAACCGGACCAACTCATTCGGAGATTTCGTACGGCCCAATGAATCTCGGGCTCAACTTGCCCTTACGGCCAAACCTGAGTACCTTTTTCCAAAGAGAAACTTTAAGGAACACTTTATCTCCCACCTGATATTCAATGTCCTTTCGTTTCAAGTCCGCATACGATTTCTGACGATCTGTGGCTGCCTTCAGACTTTCACGGATTACATTGACTTTCTGTTCGGCATCTTTAATCAAATCAACTCCGAAAATTTTACTTTCACCGAGCTCGGTCCAAAACAATGGCGTACGGCATTTACGACCGTACAAAGCCTCATAAGGTGCCATTTTAATACTTGATTGAAAACTATTGTTGTAAGCGAATTCAATCAAAGGTAGATACCGTTCCCATGAACTACTGAACTCGAGGATGCAACACCTCAACATATCCTCAAGTATCTGAATTATCCGCTCGGATTGACCATCAGTTTGGGGGTGAAAAGTGGTGCTAAAATGCAGCTTGGTACCCAAAGCTTCTTGCAATTTCTTCCAAAATCGTGAGGTGAATCTCGGATCTCTATCCGACACGATAGAAATAGGTACTCCATGTAATCTCACAATCTGAGAGACATACAATTCGGCTAGTTTATCCAATGAAAGATCCGTACGCACGGGGATAAAGTGAGCCGACTTAGTCAGCCTATCAACAACAACCCAAATCGCATCCTTCTTACTTGCGGACAATGGCAGTCCGGACACAAAGTCCATTGTGACTCGGTCCCATTTCCACTCGGGGATCATGATCGGCTGAAGTAACCCTGAAGGCACTTGATGTTCCGCTTTCACTTGTTGACATATTAAACATCTCGAAACAAAGTCGGAGATGTCTCGTTTCATACCATGCCACCAAAACCGACGTTTCAAGTCGTTGTACATTTTCGTGCTCCCCGGGTGAATTGACATTCGGCTACAATGGGCTTCATTCAGAATCATCGGAATGAGTTCCGAATTCCTTGGAACACACAAACGACTTTTAAACCTCAAACAACCATCATCATCAATCTGAAACTCCGATTCCTTGTTCGGAACACACTCAGCTCGTTTTGCAACCAATTCATCATCGACTTTCTGAGCTTCACGAATTTGATGAGTCAATAATGGTTTGGCTTTTAATTCAGCTACTAACACATTGTCAGGTAGAACAGACAAGTGTACATTCATCGCTCGCAAAGCAAACAGTGATTTCCGGCTTAAGGCGTCCGCAACCACATTAGCCTTTCCCGGGTGGTAATCAATGACAAGCTCGTAATCTTTCAACAACTCAAGCCAACGTCTTTGTCGCAGATTCAAGTCTCGTTGAGTCATCAAATATTTGAGACTTTTGTGATCCGAAAACACATGGCACTTCTCGCCAAACAAATAATGTCGCCATATTTTTAATGCAAACACAATGGCGGCTAGTTCGAGATCATGGGTCGGATAATTTCCCTCGTGTGGCTTCAATTGTCTCGACGCATAGGCCACAACTCGACCTTCTTGCATCAATACGCAACCCAACCCAAGTAGGGATGCGTCACTATAAATGACAAACTCTTTACCCGATTCGGGTTGCACCAAAATTGGAGCTTCAGTCAGATGAGTTTTCAGTTGATCGAAGCTTTTCTGACATTTCTCCGTCCATTCGAACTTAACATCCTTCTGAAGTAGCTTCGTCATTGGTGTGGCTATCATCGAGAAACCTTTGACAAATCGTCGGTAATAACCGGCGAGCCCTAGAAAGCTCCGGACTTCGGTAACATTTCTCGGAGGCTTCCAGTTAAGTATGGCTGAAATTTTGCTCGGGTCAACTCGAATACCCGATGCAGATACCACATGACCCAAGAAGCTAACCTCTCTTAACCAGAACTCACACTTACTGAACTTAGCATATAACTGCTTATCCCGCAAAATTTGCAACACTAGCCTCAGATGCTCAGCATGTTCGGTCTCATCTCTTGAATAGACCAAGATGTCATCAATAAACACAACTACGAACCGATCCAAATACGGCCTAAAGAACCGATTCATCAAATCCATAAACACCGCAGGGGCATTAGTGAGCCCAAACGGCATCACTAAGAACTCGTAGTGACCGTACCTCGTTCTGAAAGCAGTTTTGGGTACGTCCGAATCTCGAATCCGCAACTGATAATAACCCGATCTCAAATCTATCTTTGAAAACACCGATGCTCCCTTTAATTGATCGAACAGATCATCAATACGCGGTAACAGATACTTATTCTTTATCGTCACTTTATTCAGTTGACGATAGTCAATGCACAACCTCATGGTTCCGTCCTTCTTTTTCACGAACAATACTGGTGCACCCCAAGGTGAGAAACTCGGTCGAGCGAAACCTCTATCCGTCAATTCTTGCAACTGAGCTTTCAACTCTTTTAACTCGATTAGTGCCATACGATACGGAGCGATCGAAATTGGCGTAGTTCCAGGTACAAGCTCAATACCAAACTCTACCTCCCGAACAGGTGGCAAACCCGGTAACTCTTCAGGAAAAACATCCGGGTATTCACAAACCACCGGCACCGATTCGGGTTTCTTTTCTAACTCCTTGTCATCAAGTACATACGCGAGGTATGCTTCGCACCCTTCCCTTACATATTTCTGGGCCAACATTGCTGATATTACAGCTGGCAACCCCCTTAAGTCCGCAGACTCAACTCGGATTATTTCGTTATTTGCGCACCTCAAATCGATAGTCTTGCTTTTGCAATTCACAACCGCATCATGCGCGGTTAACCAATCCAAACCAAGAATAACATCAAACTCGTCGAACGGCAAAAGCATCAAATCGGCCGGAAAACAGGATTCTCGATTATTAGAGGGCATCTCTTACACACTTTATCAACAAGTACGCATTGACCCAAAGGGTTTGATACTCGAATTACGAGCTCAGTAGACTCAACAGGTAGAGTCTTACTGGTTGCTAAGGTTTCGCATACATATGAATGAGTAGAACCAGGGTCAATCAATGCAATCACATTAGTATCAAAGAGAGTGAAGGTACCAGTGATGACGTCGGGGGAGGATGCCTCCTCTCGTGCGCGAATGGCATATGCTCTAGCAGGAGTACGGTTCTCGGCTCGATCGGCCGTATCAGAGGCCCCCTCTGACTACCACCCCTGCCTCCTAAAATTCTCGGTGGTCTACCTCTAGATGTCACTCCACTAGGTCTTGCACCTTGAATCTTATTCTTCTCATCCAGCTCCGTGCAATCTCTAATGAAGTGGTGCTTCGAACCGCATCCGTAACAGGCCCTGCTAGTAGACTTGCCCCAACATTCACCTAGGTGTCGTCTTCCACATTGGGGACATTCAGGTTTCTCGTGACGATTATTGCCCACACTAGCTACCGAAGTAGCTCGGGAGCCCATCGATGGTCTTGCCCTGATGGAAATTCCCGCAGTCGCCCTCGACTTATTAATGTCCTCCCTGAACTTCTTTACAGCTGAGAACGGAGCTTTACCCGTCGATCTTTTACGATAATCTCTAGCTTCAAATTCAGCCTTCCTCTTCTCCTTTCCAAGTTCTTCCGCCTTGCAGGCTCGTTCGACTAGTGTTACGAATTCTTTTATTTCCAAAATACCCATTAGTAGCTTTAAATCTTCATTCAATCCTTCCTCGAATCTTTTGCACATAGCAACCTCATCAGCTACACACTCCCGGGCATACCTACTGAGTCTTACGAATTCATGTTCGTATTCAGATACAGTCATACGGCCTTGCTTGAGTTCCAAGAACTCCTTACGCTTCTGATCAATGAACCGTTGGCTAATAAATTTCTTCCGGAATTCCGTTTGAAAGAAGTCCCAAGTTACTCGCTCGTTCGGGACTATGGAAATCAAGGTCCTCCACCAATAGTAGGCTGAGTCTCGCAACAAAGATACAGCACATTTTAGACATTCGTCGGGTGTGCATGACAATTCATCGAACACCCGAATGGTGTTATCAAGCCAGAACTCGGCCCTTTCGGCATCATCAGTTACTATGGCCTTGAACTCCTCGGCCCCACACTTCCTAATCAAGTCTACAGGTGGCTTACTCAGCCTCACAGGATCAGCGACTGATGGCATTACAGGCTCTTGGGGTGGATTATTCAAATTTGGGAATTGTTGGACAGCCGGTGGTTGGCATATTGCCGACCCACTCATTCATCATGGTAAAGAAGGCTTGTTTAGCCCCCTCACCTTGATTATTCGCAGATGACTGAGGTTCAACAGGCGGCGTCCCTTGTGCAGGAGCAGCCGCTACGCTCTCAACGTCATCCGCTAGGGTTCTTTCTACACCGGGATCCATTTACTAATCAAAACAAAAACATTTCAACCGTCAGAAGTCATCACCCTTTTAAACATTAACATTAAGGCATGTATAGCTAGACTCATACGTGCTATGGTAGTCCTAGAACCGACTAAACCATAGCTCTGATACCAATCAAATGTAACACCCCAAACCCGAAACCGACACCGGAGTCGAACACGAGGTGTTAACTGACTTTAACCCCTTACAAAATTTATTTTCCAGACACTGCCCAATCTGTGTACTAGTCGTTTTAAAAATCATATCTTGAGTTTCGTAACTCGAAAATCAGTTTCGTAATTTTTCCCAGAAACTAGACTCATGTGCCCATCTATGTATTTTTTTCTAGAATTTTTGGTCGGGCCAATTAGTACAGTTTATTAGTCAAAGTCTCCCAAGTTGCAGGGGTCGACTACACTGACCTTTGCCCATTACGACTTGGATATCTCCCTACACGGGGCTTCAATACTGATGCCATTTGTTTCTATGAAAACTAGACTCAGAGAGGAATCTGTACATATATGGTACGACCCCTAATTATCTCTGGTTAATTTGTAATAAATTTCCAAAGTCGGAGCAGGGAATCCAGAAACCGTTCTGGCCCTGTCCCACTATAATCTGATTATCTCTTAATATACTGCCCATATGATCTTTTCGTTACTTCCTCATGAAAGCAGACTCATCGAGCTTCGATTACATAATTTATTCATCAATTAATTCCACTCCTACTATTTTTAGTGATTTTTCAATCTCATGACACTGCTGCTGCCAGTATCTGTTACGAAAGTAACTAGGTCCATCTCATGCCTACCCTTGATCCAACTCAATCGAACATTCGTGCCATTTTCGCATGGCTTAAAGTTTACATGCCAAAATTCAAACACAACGTAATAGCTTATACATGCCAAAATGTTCTTCTAAGCCAACTAAGAAGAAAGTACCAAAACTTGCTATACGGTGTGATGACTTCGACGACGGCCTGACCCCGCAAAAATAGATGAGTCCAAGCAACCTATAATGGATGACAAGGAAACACCGAGTGAGTTTATAACTCAGTAAGTCATAAGCAATGCACTACCATCCATCAATAACATTATCACAAGAGGAAACAAAATGGAACGAGACAATTTACTCCATCCATACCGAACCATACCATAGTTCCTCCAACCTATCGATTCAATTTCATATCAATTCATGCATTCACAATCCATATACTCATCAATAGGACATTGAAGCATTTTCATAAATCAATTTATTTTCGTTACAATCAAACGACTAAACGGCCTTTCACCCATCCTACGATAAATTTTATGTACGTGACTTCAAGTATAGTTGTCACATAGGTTCAACTTACCGAGCTCAACACCAAGTATAAGCATAGCACCTATTAGCCATGTACTCAAGACACTTAACCGATCCGCTCTCCGCGATCGACCCAATAGTGTCGCACACATAGTGGCCATAATGATTCACGAATGTATATTGAGCCCGCACACTCAGTGCTATATAATCAACTCGCACACTTAGTGCTACGTAATCAAATCGCACACTTAGTGCTACATAGTCAAACTCGCACACTTAGTGCCGCATGGTCAATTCGCACACTTAGTGCATCATATTCATTTCGCACACTTAGTGCAACATAGTCAAATCGCACACTTAGTGCTGTACAATTTAATCCCGCGCACTTAGCGCCAATCTCATGGTCATAAATGGTTATCCCGCACGTTTAGTGCCGAGATCAACAACTCAGTACATCTTACCTCTTTTCTTTCATTCAACAATTTCATCATCACATACGTACATGCATATATATATATGTATATTTATTCATTCCATTCAGCATCAATACATAAACATTATGACCATTTGAAATAATACCAACTACATGCTTAATGACTTACCTCGTGTTGGGTAAGACGGTTCCAACCCGGCTACTCGATAACCTTTTCTTTTCCTTTGCTCGATTCACCTCCTTTAACTCCTTGAGCTAAATCAATAATTTAACTAGTTTAACCACCTTGCTAAATATTTACAATCCAATTTCACATGTATATGTATGTTAGTATATTCGGCTAATAACCTCATGCAACTACCATATCATCAAAAATCTAATCACACATGCACATGCATTAGGTAAGTTACCTTTGCTAATTTTAAACCCAACATCACACAAGCTCTCAAGAGATGGCCGAATGCTTCTTTTGTTACCCAACTAATCATTCGACAATTCCATCCCCTTTACCACCCTTTTATGCCTAATTATCTAAATCAAGATAAGATCATCAACATGCCTAACCATAGCCGAATGTGCAACATTAATCTATCACCTCTATCTCTTAAATACTATCAAGTTCATTTACTTCTAATTTCTTAAGTTCAACATCTTAATGCCCATTATAGCCACTCCCATAATCTAAATTTAAAAATCGGCAACACCCACATTTCAACTATCTTAGCCGAATACTCCTCAACACTTAGACTAAAGTATGCACATTAAACTTAATACAACTTTCATTATTCCTTTCATGTTTCGGTCAATTATTCAAATTACCTCATAACATGAACATTCTTTTCAACTAATCTAGCATGACTCATTCGGCCTTAACAAAGAACCACTTTTCATACAAGGACAAAAATAAATCAAATGAACCTCCCATTTAAACCCCTTTCTATCTTCTACTTACTCAATAATACATGTTTCTTAGTTCATATTCATCTATAACCATTTCAAATCACATACTACAAAACATCATCAATTTGGCACATAGGAACATAACCAAAGGTTTCTTGCAACACAACTCAAAAATCAACACATGGGTCATGTTATGAGCATCAAAACAACTCAACTTCACAAAAAAAATGCCAAAAGAACCACATGATATCATACCTTAATCTATAAACTCACTTGGCCGAATGTCCTAGCTTCCATTTTTTTCTTTTCTTTTCCTTATGGTTTCGGCAAGATGATAGAAAAGATGATGGAACTTTGTTTTCATCACCACTTACTAATATAAATTTATTATACATAATTCCCACCAAATATAAAAAAATGAAGACAAGGGAACACCATAATGCATGCGTGTGTTGGCCGGCCATTCACATTCAAAAATGGTCTATTTGACATGCAAGTCCACTCTTTTTGGTACATGCACTAATAGACCATTTTAAATTGGACTATCATATTTTCTCCATGTCTTAAATCGATCCTTATTAACAATTTTCTCATGCAATTGGTAAAATTAGGGAATGAAACTTCCACATACTCATGTTCACACATAATAAGCACAGAATATAGCAATTAATTATTTTTACGACTCGGTCTTGTGGTCCCGAAACCACTTTCCGACTAGGGTCACATTAGGGCTGTCACAGATTTGAGATGCAAGAATGATGAAATAGTCAAAATTGAATCTAGTGATTTGAATGGATTGCCTGCTGTGAAATCTTCGATGAAAGCTTTGAGTATTGTGAGAAAAGGTTGTGAAGCCTATTTTGCTTATGTGATTGATTCGAGAGTGTCAGAAAAGAAAGTTGAATCAGTGCTTGTTGTGTGTGAGTTCCCTAATGTGTTTCTTGAAGAACTTCCGGGATTACCTCTAGTTAGAAAAGTAGAATTTGGCATTAAATTGGTACCTAGTACTACTCCAATTTCGATAGCCCTGTATAGAATGGCTCCGACATAATTAAAAGAATTAAAGTCTCAGTTGCAAGAGTTGACTGAGAGAGGATTTGCTAGACCGAGTTTTTCACCTTGGGGAGCTCCGGTTCTATTTGTAAAAAAGAAAGACGGTACGATGAGAATGTGTATCGATTATCGTCAGTTGAATAAAGTAACTATCAAGAATAAGTATCCTCTGCCTTGAATTGAGGATTTTTTTAATCAGTTGAAAGGAGTTGTTGTGTTTTCGAAAATAGATTTGAGATCAGGCTATTATTAGTTGCGAGTAAAAGACTCAGACATTCCGAAAACTGCTTTCTAAACGAGGTACGACTACTATGAATTTTTAGTTATGCCTTTCGAATTGACTAACGCACCTGCTATTTTTATGGATTTGATGAATAGAATTTTCAGACCGTATCTAGATCAATTGGTTGTTGTATTCATTGATGACATATTGATTTATTCACGAGATAAATTCGAACATGCCGAGCATTTGAGATTAGTGCTACAGATTCTGCGAGATAAGTAATTGTATGCGAAGTTTAGCAAATGTGAATTCTGGTTACGACAAGTTGGTTTTCTGGTTCATATTATATCAGCATCTGGTATTTGGGTTGATCCGAACAAAATAACGACTATTTTGGATTGAAAACCTCTGAGGAACATCTCTGAAGTCTGCAGTTTTCTGGGACTTGCTGGTTATTATAGAAGATTTGTAAAAGGCTTTTCAATGATTGCGACTCCGTTAACAAAATTACTTCAGAAAGATGTGAAATTTCTATAGTCTGAAAAGTGTCAGAACAGTTTTGATTAGTTGAAAACTTTGTTGACTAGAGCTCTAGTATTGGTACAACCCGAATCAGGTAAAAAATTTGTCATATATAGTAATGCTTCGTTGATTGGTTTGGGATGTGTTTTACTGTAAGAAGCAAAGTTATTGCTTATGTTTCGAGACAACTGAAGCCGCACGAAGAAAACTATTTGACGCATGATCTTGAATTAGCCGCGATTGTGTTTGCTCTAAAGATATGGTGCCATTATCTGTTTGGTGAGAAATTTCATGTGTATTCTGATCATAAGAGTTTGAAATATCTAATGACTCAGAAAGATTTGAATCTGGGACAAAGAAGATGGTTAGAACTGCTTAAAGATTACAAACTTGTAATTGATTATCATCCGGGAAAAGCAAATGTTGTTGCTGATGCATTAAGTAGAAAATCATTGTTTGCTTTACGTGCGATGAATGCTCATTTGGTTTTGTCTGATGATGGGTTCAGTTTTAGCTGAATCAAAAGCAAGACCTTTGTTCTTACAACGGATTATCAAAGCTCAGAAGATTGATAATGAGATTTTGCCAAAAGAGCTCAGTGTGATTCAGAGTCTAATTCAGAATTTAGAGTTGATAAAGATAATTGTCTGAGATTCCGAGATCGAATTTGTGTTTCGAGAAATCTAAAGTTAATTCAAATGATTTTGAGTGAAGTTCATAACAGTCGGTTATCTGTGCATCTGGGAAATACGAAAATGCATAACGATTTAAAATAGTATTATTGGTGGTCTAAAATGAAAAGAGATATTTCTAATTTTGTTTCGAAATGTTTGATTTGTCAGCAAGTTAAAGCTGAACATCAGGTGACATCTGGTTTGTTACAACCGATTATGGTTCCAGAGTGGAAATGGGATCAAGTGACAATGGATTTTGTTTCGGGTTTGCCCTTGTCTCTGAGAAAGAAAGATGCAATGTCAAATGTCAAAAGAAAGATGCAATGTCAAATGTCAAATGAATTGGAATAGAAAATTGTTATATGCATATATCTTATGTTAATGGAAACTTTTGGCATGAATTGAATGTGAATTGGATAAATGTTGAACCTAGAGTATATATTGATTTTGTTCATTTGATTAATGTTATTGTTATATTGACTTGAATCATGAAATAACCACCGAGCTTCATCATTCTCAGTGTACGGTTTGTTTATTCTGTGCGCAAGTATAAGTAGAACTTGAAGACTTGAGGAGTGATCCAGCATCCAAACCATTACACTTGACTCAATAATGTTTGTATAGTTCATTGCATTTCGATAAATGGCTACCTAGGATTAAATCAGTTTTTAGTTGTAAATGGTCAACTTGGTGTTTTGAACAATAAATGTTGTTAATGAAACGGTTTCTAATGGTTAAAATTTTTATAGCTTGAATATGTAATTAAGCATATATACATTGAGTTGAATGCCCTTTTGGGACTCAAGTCCAATTGTATTATGAGATTTAACAGGTTGTTCCAAAGATATATGACTTGAAAGATTTTGACTTCAAAGTCGTGACACCACCTTGATGTTTGTCGCAACACCAGCTTTTAACATCATGACATCCTCTATTTGAAGTCACGACGTCAACTTACTGTTTTGAAAGTCGCAAGGCTACTTCGTCAAGGTCACGATGCTGAGCTTTTATTGTTGATGTTGAGACATGGGACCTTCATGGTCATGACGCCAACACGGTCTATTTTGAAATCTTTGTAGTTAGGTACTGAAATGGTCTTGGGTTATCAAGGAGCTTTCATAAGATCGTATAAACCCCGGATAAGAATATATATCATGTTATATTTATGTATTAACCCGAATAGCTTGTATAAATTATTGAATGGATCATAAGAATATTTGTAGTTGCTCCGGAAATAAATATGGCATCCTATAGCTCGAACCTGACAATCAAGTCGGATATAAAGTGTTACAACTATAGTCTTGAAATATTCTATTCCTTCTCTGTGAAATTACCCATGTTCTTTGCTTTAAGCCCATATTCTCCACTAACACATCTTTACCCTTCATATCCAATTTACCTCTCATTTCATCATTAACAGTATTTTTCTTACCAAAGTACTCCCCCTACTCTTCCTTTTAACCCCCGGTTCACCATAAACCTTATGATCAAAATTAGATTCATCTTCTACCCAACACTCCCATTCAACATATCCCGCCCCTATCTTTTCACCCTTTAACCTATTCCCCATTCTTTCTAACTCCTTACACACAAGACAATCTTCCTCTACACCTCTTAAAACCTTTCTTCCCCTTCCTTTTCTCTCCTCAAATCCTGATACCCTTTTCCAAACCCACCTTCATACCCATTAAACTACTATCAAAACTACTCTTCCCTTTATTACCGTTATCCCATATCACTATAGCTTTCATCCACATACCATGTTTATTCCTATTTCTCGATTCAAGCTTTTCATTACAAAGTCTCTGTGTCACAGGCCGCGGACCAAAATCCGTGACGAATGCACCCAAAGCATCCCATGGTGGTCAGCTTATTAAATGAGGCTTATTTGAGTCACTTGAACTAGCCCGATTCATGGAGCATAAGGAAAAGTCTTTGTAGCCCAGTGAAATACTCCAGTAAAATTAGGGTTACCATGGTCAATGTAATACCTAATGGATAAGATTGTATAGAGTTTAAATCTCTTAGGACTCTCATCTTACAGATGGGCATTAGTCTTAACTGTTGATGAAATTTGTTTTGTACTATTGAATCTAGAAGAGCTTAACTATAAATAGAGGCCTTTGCTTTTATTTGTATTAATCACATTGATAGTTAAAAAATATATTTGAGAGCATTTACTCAAGCACCTTGTGTGCATTACTTTCTTGTGGTTTTTATGTTCATTTCAAGTTTCTTTCCATTTTGAGTTGTTTAGCCATATCTGAAACAAATAAATCGTTTAAAGCTGCACAGTTTACGAAACTTACATTCTAACCCCATGACATCTATATATGTCCAAATCTTTTCATTCCCTTCACTAGCACCCAAAAACCATCCACAAGAGGTTTGGCAATATCAATAGATACCCTCACCCTAATGAAGCTTTTACCATTTCCAATTTTCCCAGGATTTATCATCCACTCTAACCAAATCACCAATAATACTCCCAATAGTACAGGCATTCTTTATAGTAATCATCTCTAGAGGAAAATTTTGTAACTGTATCCAGAAGTTAACTCTGTCAGAGCTCACCTCCTTGATACTCTTCTCCATATCTTACACCTTGAGATTGAAGCAAAATCCCATAATATTCCACGTACCATTAGCCAAGGCTTCTTCCATATATTCCTTCGATGCAAAGGACGCCATATACAAATTATTCCCTATTTCCCTAATTGCACTGGTCTCCTTTGCTAGCCAAATGCTCTGTATTACTCCACGTACACCCCTCTTATTCACAATATTCTCTGAATGAATTTTCCTTGCCAACGAAACTTGTAAAGCTCCCCCAATCTGACTCTGATGTGCTTCAAGATTGATCTCTAGTTCCACCATAATCCCCACTGATTCAGATCGATTCGAAGGAAAAGAACAAGGGATAATTAAGCAAACCCCTTCTATAACCCGATTAATGAAGAACCAGAACCACAATTATCCTTTGAATGAAAAACAAAACGAGACCTCAAATAGAATGACAAAACAAAGTCTCTATCTAAAACCTAATTGACACCGGAAATTACTAAAAGGAATGCCCAACAACATGACTCAATCCTAAGGAAAATAAAAGGAAAGACAAAGAAAACCCAAAGAAAAACAAAGGAAAGAAAAAGAGCACTCATAGTAAAGAAAAACTTCCAAAAAATGAGAGAAATTTTTAATCCTAGTTATCTTGTAGTTGAATCGACTCCCCATTTCTACATTTAATTTCATCAAGAAAGAGATATTTCACAACAATAAAACCAGTGTTGAAATCTCTTATACACTTCAATATTTACAAAGAGGCATGAAGATAAGACAGTTGAATTTGGAGAAGCCTAAAATCATTTACGCAGGATTTAAAAGCATTATAGCAATTTAAAAGATTGAAAATAAATATAATAGCATAAGAGAGACATCTTCTCATTGTAGCGGCAATCACAGGATGGCACACCGAGCAGCTTGCTTGCGGAGCTCCTCTGTCTCTTTCTCTGCTCTTTCTAGATTCTCTCGAAGCTTCCGGATTTCATCATTTGATTTCATTTGAGCTAACTGTGCCAACTCTTCCGCCTTCAGCCGTGCTGCCTGCTCCTCTGCTAACTGCTGCTCCAACCTGACAGTTGTCTCCTTCAGCTTTGACTCAACCTATACAACATCATTCATTAACCACCAAACCATGCAAAAAGATTAGCTGGCTATATATCACTGAAATTTAACAATGGCTCGGGTTATATTGTGATTAACATGCAGACTCAATCTTGAGCCACCGAAAAATGGTTGATAGCAGGCAAAAAACCAACAAACATGAATTTTAAAAAGGAAAAGTTAAAAGGCACTCCCTCCTAGGAACACACTGCATTTGACCTAGGCGTACGAAATTAGTAAGGGTATTCTTTATTAGATGCATTTCAGAAAAATTCTTATATATGAGAAATAAGCAATGATTCTCACACATCAACAGAGGCATAAGTACATGAAGCGACAAGGATATTGGTAATTGGTATCAGAACTCTAATACAAGAAGGTAGACCCGGCAGCATTAAACAGGACATAAACTAAAATACAGCACACACAAAATATAACATGAATACATGAATATCTCAAATATAAAATACCTTAAAGTAACATGCCAAAATACACAAACATGATACGGTATATGTATGAAAGAGTAAAAACTACATTTGATGTCTAAACTATGTTGCTGAGTATATCAAGAGCAATGCCTACACTCTTCAAATTAAAGACTAAACAAGGCCGAAAGCGAACACTTCAGGAAAATAGGAATAGAAAGACTCATGGTTCCCAACTAAAACAACTACCAGGGATAGTTTGGAATGAATTTGGGAAAATAAGATGTAGGGTTCAAAAGGCTGCTTGGCTATTCTTCAATCATATCTTGGCTTTCCCAGGTTTTATTCATGGTTTAGGTTGCAACAATAGGACTATTCTTATTTGGACTGAATTATATACATTAACAAAAAAGGGCCAAGGGGAAAAAAAGAGCTATAAAATTTGAGATGAAGATAGAAAAAAAATCATCAATTATAATAAGAAAGATATGCAGGTTACCATTTCAGTAATTCGCATAAGCTGCTCTTCATATGATCTTTCAATCTGCTCCTTAAATTCGGATATTTCTCGCTTGGAGTAGCCCTTTAGAGCAGCAACCACTTCTTGTTGATCACGAAGTTTAGTTGCCCCTTTCTGAGCAATAGATACAGATACAGTAGTTCTTTAAACTAAAATTACAACAAACTGAAAAAGAATGTAAAGACTCAAACCTTCAGTTCCGCAAACAACTCATCAGTATATGGTTGCCCACCATTCTGTTCTATGACCATGTTCACAAGTGTGAGAAGATCCTGAACTTGTGTCACTCTCTTGGTTTCATCCTTAGTCTTGTTGTCAAAAAGTACAAGTCGGTTTCCACAAAGACCTAGAATGTCCTGATCAATTTGAAGTAACAAAAAAATAAGTATTTATTGCCATTGCACATCAACTATATGCTTAAGTTCAAATAAGCTCACTAACAAAGTAATAACAACTGTAGCATAAGACCAGAGCACATGTATCACTATGTGAATAGGTAAAGATTATTCAGTCACTCAATGCATGAAAAGAGATATGCTTCACCCAAAGACTAAAATTATATGTTACCCAAGCATTTGCCATTCTCCATCCAATTTAAGAACATCAAAAAAATATTGATCATAGTTACATTCATCTGTTTTTAAGCATTATCTTGATGCTCAAGGAAACAGAGTACAGCAAATAAATGTCCAAATAAACTTTAAAAGGAAGGCAGAGCGAGAAATGAACAAAATTTATAGATTCTCTATATGAAACAGAAAAAGAAGAGTAGATAAATGCTGATAGGGAGATTACACCAGAACTCAAGCTTTTCCATCAAACAATTTATCCTTTTAGTAAGCTACACAGATCAAGAAAACAAAAACAAAAACATTGTAATGAGCAAGTAATTCCTGGAACATCTCTGTCAGCTGTCCAGACAAAGATAGCCATTTGGAGGTACCTAAGCAATCAGATTTTCTTAAATCAAACACCCATGCATCTAGCAACCCATGAACAAAAATAAAAAGAACTGATCATAAAGTTTATGCCATCCAACACAAGCACCAATGACTTGATCTTTAATCCTGAGAGACCTACATGGTTAATATAAAATAATCGTCTAACCATATCTATTTCACATTCATGAAAATCCCAGAAATGTTAATTCCAACTAAAATTCACACCATAATTAACCAAACCATGAAATTTTACATTTTGCAAAGTCAATATTTTTTAAAAGATAACTTCATATTGATAGAGACAAGCTAATAAGATAATATGTCCAGGAAAAAATGCCATACACTGAAAATGTAGTAAAACTCAGCAAATCAAAATTCTGAACTTCACATCAAAGCACAGCAATATACTTTCATAATTAGTATATGTAAAGCATGAGATTAGGACACAATTTTTTTAATCCCATCACCTCATAGGACTGTAACCTTCAAAGCTGAACAGATAAGTCAACCAAACACAGCAAAGTCAGACATAAATGAAACTTCAAGCTGCATTTGGTTTAGGAAGCAACCTTTAATGGCTGTGGGCACTCGCGGCCCAAATAATCTTCCAATGTTTCCTCGTTTTCTTCCAGTTCATCCCCACCAGTAAACACTACAATCATGTAGTTAACAATTTTGCTACCAAATAAAGTCTGCAAACTACGCAATGCAGCTTCCTCTTCTTGTGAAAAGCGGGTCCTAACTGAGAAAACAACAAGAACTGCATGGATTCCATCCTTGGCAAGATCAATACATTTGACAATTTCTTTTCCAATGAATTCAGATCCAGCTGAGAAATCAAACAACCCTGCAATGACATGCTAAATTAGTCTTTAATGCATTGATAGCCTCAGAAAGAATAACCTTTTTCATGACCAAGTTAATGATACTACCATTAACTATAATAGGAAAAATGATACAAGACAACATACCAGGAGTATCAATGACATTTAAAATTTGCCCATCTTTAAGCACTGTTTTCTGCAATTCACAAGAACTAGTAACCCCAGATGAGCTAGCCCTTGATTTGAAGGATTTTTTTCCAAGAATGCTATTGCCAGTTGCACTTTTCCCATTGCCGGTACGTCCAACTAGAACCACAGTCTTAATACCATTGGAAGGTGAGGTGAACTCCCAATCATCATCTATTGCACTTCCACCCATCATATACTATTACCTGTTATATTAGAAAAACACTTTTACCCTTGAAACTATAATTTTAGCATTACAAACATGCATCTCATCAATCAAGAAACTGTTACCTTTTTCTAATTTTGAAGTTCACAATAATCTAAGAACCAAAGTTATCACTCAACTAATTCACCAGAAATGGAAAGCAAGTCAACTCCAACCATTTAAAAATAAACAAATAGAAAATATATGTATAATTCATGAAAAGCTAGTAACCATAGAACTAACTTGATTATCCCACTCAAGCTATAACACCCTTTAACATCGATTGTTACAGTCAATGACATTAAACAATTTTCTCAAATCTTATCATTTGACTTAAATTTTAGTAGAATCGCTAATTATTTTCTAAATACTAACAAAAAAAATTTTAAATTCCACCAAAAGAAAATGGATACGAGCAGTAAAAATCTGGGCTCAAAAATCAAGGACTTAACTTCACTACAGCTATGAAAATGCAATTTTACTAGAAAGTATCAACATTTTTCTTTTGATCATCAGTAAATGATCAAGCTCTAACAATTTTAAACTAACCAGCTAAATGCTAAGTGGCCTTAATCTTTTAAGGCAGTGAGTGAATCAGAATCGACTTTTCAACTCAAATAGATCGACATACTTATCTCACGCATGATGGCATGTTATTTTTGTGCTTACATGGTGCTGATTGAGATTCAACCTGGGTGTTGACAGGGATTAAAAGGGATATGGTAAAAGAAAAAGAAACGATAAACCGGAACTCAAACATGAATATACTTAATTTGTTGTAATGAGTTCTCTAAGAATAAAAAAATGGTATTTCTTACTAGGGGCTTTTCGGGATTTTTCGAATTTACCGATTTTGTGATTCTAAGGTAGAAGAAGATTAAATTTGAGATTTTGTTGGGTTTCTTTTCCCCTTTTTCATTCAGTACCAACTTGAAATGCTTATATTTTTAAATAAATTTCATATCAGCATGTAATGAATCTATATTATCTTAAATTTCGTAATCCACAGATAACATTGACGCAGATGGTACAATTGCCCAAAACTAATCCCTTGAGTGGCTTGAAAAAGGTTTGGTCTCCATTAATCCAGATTCACTCAGTGCTTCACTAACCCAAACTAATAATTTACTAATTCAGTCAAACTAAACAAAGAATTCGGAAACTTTCAAGGTGCTTCTATTCTTAAGTTCGACCCCTATCCAAAAGACTCAAACAGCAAGAAAATATAAATTATACAATAAAAAAAGGCATAATGATCCAACAAAAATCTGTACTCAAACATCGAAGACTTAACTGCAGCAATAAGAAAATATTATCAAAAAAATTAAATAACAATTTTTTTCCTGGATAAGTCAATAAATAAATAACGTTTGGTTTCCTTAGATCATAAACAAAGAATCGAGTACTAACAATGTAAAAAATAAGCAGAAAGAATCTGGAAAGTTTTGTGTTTCAATCCGAAAGTAAAGCAGGAAGAAGAGAAACTCAAGAAATATGGAATTGAAGACTAGATTAGACAACTTACCAGAGAAAGGTGCAGCTGAGAAAACAACAAATAACAATTCAATATTATTTTATATAAAAGAAAAAGAAAAAGAGAGGAAACTTGTTTTTTTGGGATAAGCGACTTCAATAAATATATCTAGAACTGGGGATGGTATACCGTAAATATATAACTCTTTTAAATATTTAAATTTACTTTAATATATTAAAATTATTTTTAAATTTGTCCCATAAAAAATTTTAAATATATTTATATTATTATCACATTTATATATAACATTTCTAATTTTATTAAATTACTTGGTTAACTAAATTTTTTTTATAAAAGATTTGTAGTATTTATAAATAAGAATTTTAGGTATATTTTATTAACTAAATTTATATAATAACATATAAAAAGTTAATATTTATATCGTATTATATTATATTTAAAGTATTACTTTTTTCATTAAAAGAAAAGGTAAAAAATGTTATTTTAGTTGTAAATATCAAATTTTAATTATTTATATGATTAATTTATATTACATATATAAAAATTTTATAAATATTACATTTATTCAATATAATATAATATATTTATATTAATTATATATTATATACAAATTATTATAATCAATTTATTTATTATTAAGAAAAGAAGAAAAAATTTTGATGAGTGAAGAGCATTAATTACAATATATCAAAAGAATTTGTACCATAAATGCTTTAATAATGATAATAATTATTTTATTATTATATTATTATAAAATTTTAATTATTAAAATAATTAAATTAATTGTTGTTTAGTTATTTTTCATAAAACTATAAACTTACTAAATTATAAAACTTAAAACACATAAAGTCACAATGTTACACAAACTAAAATAATTAAAAGCGTTAATATGGACAAAATATTTAAACTTATTAACTTATACTTACTTGATAATTAATTTTTTTTTTAATTAAAAGGTTACGTAAATTTTGCAATCTGAAAGCCAAAATGGTACATTTTTTATTACCTCGATGACGCGATTTGTATATAGGAAACCAGCCACTAAAACTACTCCATGTATCTATTTTTAATTAACATTTGGTTTTAAAATAATATGGTTGCAAAATTAATAATATCTTTCTAGTAATAATTTTTATTTGTCTAAAAAAAACGGAAAGATTAACTATAATTAAATAATATATATAATATTTTTTAACCTTAAACCCAGAACAATTTCCCATATGTTGATACAATGCTCAATAAGGGAAGGGTCCAGAAGAGAGGAAAATGGTTGTTGAGATAACTGATTCACTTAGTCAGGGTGAAAAGTCGAGGGTTATGGAGAATGAAGGTGGAGAGAGTTTGCAGGTTGAGTATAAAGAGAGTGTAGGGTAAGTATTCATGAAGAGCCCATCCTTTCTTCATCGTTCTTGGGAGTATTTATAGGCAAGGGTCCTGTGCAATATGATGCTACTGTGTTGGACTTGTCATCTAGCCATCATTGCGAGCTCATGGGAGGGATGTCTTTGATGCGATGAAGATACCTGTGACAAGACAAATCCTGTCATTCATTCTGGCTCTGATGGGATAAAGCAATTGAGCCCACGTGATGTTTGGTGATCAAACGACTCCATGTTCCTAATGAAGATCAGGTTATCCGCTACTCTGATAGTCCCCCCGGTAGGGTGAGTTCACAAGTGACCTCTTCGCTTGCTGATGGCAGGTTTACTTGTAACACCCTTATCTCGTTGACAAATTAAGGTTATGGAGCATTACTATACAATCAGAAACATTTAAACATTATATCATTGAATAATTTAATCACATCATCAACCATTCATACATATGCATAGTGTCCCTAAATCAAGCTCTCGAGGCCTTAAAAATAGCTTAGAAATAATTCGGGACCAATTTGAAACAATTTGGAAAGTTTAGGAAAAAGATGCAAAATTTGCAAAACAAGGGTCAAACAGCCAGTGGCCAGGCCATGTGACATAGCTTTAGGCCATGTAACTTTCAAACTAAGGACACACGGCTGTGTCAGCGCCCGTGCCTTCACCTGTGTAACTCATTGAGTAAGGTCACACGGCCGTGTCACATGCCCATATGCAAGGATGGGTAACTCTATGAGTTGCCCCACATGCCCGTGTGTCAGGCCGTGTAACTCATTGACTTGCACCCTAAGAAAATCATCAGATGGCACATGGTCATGTCGCCAAGCCGTGTGCCTCACACAACTGAGTCACATGCCCGTGTCCTAGGCCGTGTGAATCTAAAATTTACCTAAAATCAAACCATTTCATGCATAAACATTCAATCCATTTGTGCACACCTTAAAGGGACCTAAAATATCATCTAAGCACACATATATTTTTCCATTTCCAGGACCCTAATTCAACTAACAAATATACCATTCAAAAGCACCACAATTAGCACCCAAACATAACTTACTAAACATGTTCACATGCCTCATTTCATGCATACAAACCTAGTCCATTTAGGTTCTAAAACATACCACATTTAACCATTTCCAAAGCATTCAAAATATTCCAAAAGAGCCTTATTTAAAAGTATTTTAAAGTAACCAAGTGACATAATTTGGTAAAGTATCAAAGTGTACCAAACTAACATATCTATCTATATATACATGCCACACGGTTGTGTCTTAAGGCTGTGAAAAACTTTACAGCCCTTGTTAACACGACAAATGGAAAAAAAATATGCCTAATTTCAACACGGTTGTATGTGATGGTCCTTCTCTTCTCCCACGCCTATGTGCGAGGCCATGTGATCGACACGATCTACAACATGCCCGTTTGATAAGCCGTGTGTCTCACACGGCCATGTCTACAGCCTATGCAACTCTCTGTACCTGTGTGGTTTAAATTAAAATTGAAAAAAAATAGCTCTAGTTAGCACACGGCCTGTGACACTGTCGTGTGTCCAGGCCGTGTGCCACACATGGGTTTGTCTGCAGGCTATGTGGATCACTCCAGGCCGTGTGCATCCTTTTTTTTTTTTTCAAGTTTTTATATTTTTTTTAAAAAATAACATGAAATTAAAATGATAAATAAGTAAAATAAAAAAACTCGGGTTGCCTTCTGAGAAGCTCTTTTTTAGAGTATAAGCTCGACTTCCCTTTTTAGCTAACGGTTAAGGCGTATCTTGGAACCAAAGCTCTTCTCACTCATTGTTAGTATTACCACCAAAATAAAGTTTGAGACAAAGACTGTTTACCTTGAATGTGCCATAATCAGTGTGTTACCTCAATGGTTCCGTATGGAAATACGTTTTGTACCACTAATGGGTTCGACCCTCTTGACGTAAACTCTGAATGAAAAATTCGTGGATCTAATTTGTCTAACAGCACTTTATCCCCAACTTTGAATTGGTTTGTTCTCTTTACATGCGCCTCATGGCGTTGCTTTGTTACTTTCCTTGTGCTTTCTCAATTGCTCATATGCCTTTCTTCGCCATTCATCTAGTTCATCGAGTTTCACCATTTGTTCTCCACTCATCCCTCAATTTCTATCACCTTGAAATGGATACTGTTCGGACATGTATTCATTAGTGATTTCCACAAAGAATATTGAGTCGCATGATTTCTAAGATTAACAAAATAACGAATATCATCTCGTTCACTAGTAACTCTAACAAAATCACATGCTTGAAGAGTAACATTTTCATCACCTACACTCAGCACAAGCTCACCACTACCCACATCAATAACAGTTTTAGCAATAGCTAAAAAGGGCCGACCTAAAAGCATGGGTACCTCAGCATCCTCATCCATATCCAATACAATAAAATCTACAGGAAATATAAATTTATCCACTTTCACAAGTATATCCTTAATAATACCCCTAGGATACCTAATTGATCTGTCAGCTAATTGAATACTCATCCTAGTGGGTTTTGGCTCCCTAAGACCAAGTTGTTTGAACACTTTATAAGGCATAATATTTATTCTAACCCCCAAATCATCCAAAACTTTTTCAACATTTAAACCACCAATAAGGCAAGAAATAGTAAAACTCCCTAGATCTTTAAGCTTGCCGGGTAGTTTGTTTTAGAAAATGGTCGAACAATCCTCATTAAGCTCCACAGTTGACAAGTCGTCTAACTTCTTTTATTCATTATCAGCTCCTTTAATAAATTTTCATACTTTGGTGTCTACGAAAGAACTCCAACAAAAGTTAAGTTAATATGCAATTTTTTCAAGAGTTCAAGAATTTTACCATATTGTTCTTTTATGCGGTCTCTCTTCAATGCTGCTGGATATGGAATTCGAGGTTTGAATTCTCTAACTACCAGTTTATTCTCTTTCTTGTTTTCCTCAACCTTATCATTTTTCACAATAGCTCCTAGCTTTGACTTCTGTTCAGGCTCAACTAACCCTTCCACGCTTTGAACAGTGATTGCGTGGATTTGATCCTTTGGATTAGTTTCAGTGTTACTAGGTAAGCTACCTTGTGGTCTTGTCGAAACTAGTTTAGCAAGCTGTCCAATCTGATTTTCAAGCCCTTGAATTGATGCTTGCTGGTTTTTCAGAGCTATCACATTATTTTGAAATCGAGTTCTTGAAACTGAAATAAATTTGGCTAACATCTCCTCAAGGTTCAGTTTTTTTTCTTGCTGATAAGGTTGCTGAAAACCCAGAGGGGGTTGTAATCTTTGATTTCCTTAACCACCCCAGGAAAATTTTGGATGATTCCTACACATTGCATTATAATTATTGCTATATGGGTTATTTTGATGTCTAGAATTATTCCCTAAAAAGTCAACTTGCTCATGCTCCATGATAGACTTAAAGGGTGAATATTCTGAATTAATCATCCCCGCTCCATTCGCATCATATTTCATTACTGTAACACCTTTAACTCATCTCTGTCGTCGGATTAGGGTTACAGAGTATTACTAAATAATCAGAACCATTTAAACATATTGTCATTCAATATTATAATCACATTTTAAAATATTTATACACATGCATATTGTCACTAAATCGAGCCCTCTAAGCCCTAAAAATAACTTAGAAACAATTTAGGACCAATTTGAAATAATTTGGGAAGTTTAGGAAAACAATGCAAAATTTGCAAAATAGGGGTCACATGGCTATGTGGCCAAGCCTTGTGCTTCACATGATTGAGACACACGTCTGTGTCTCAGGCCGTGTAACAATTGAACTAGGGACACATGGCTGTGTCGCAACCCATGTCGTCACTCGTGCAACTCTTTCAATAGGGTCACAGAGTCATGTAACTCTCTTAGTTGCCCTACACGCCTGTGTGCCAGGCCATGTGTCAGGACGTGTAACTTATTGACTTGCACCCTAAGAACTCATCAGATGACACACGATTTAGTCACACGCCCATGTCTCAGGCCATGTGGACCCAAAATGAACCTTAAACAAGTTTACCAATTCAAGCTTACTTGGACTCTAAGTAATCCATTTACTAGCCAAAAGACCTATTCAAAGTGACATTAAACAAGCTAAAAACATGCTAAATCAACCATCCAAAGTGTCTAACCAATGTATCCTCATTGATACCACAAGTATATACAATTATACATCAAAATGAATCATCAACCACAACTTATCAATTCACAAAAATAACACCTAACCAATGTGCCTATAATACCTTAACACATATCATTCATTTTTGCATTAAAATATCTTACCTTATTCTCATATATCATGTAAGTCAATTATTTGCACTTAAGTTCATACTGAACATTTTACATATCCAAAACAATAGTAATGACATACAAACCTATTACATGCCACATAATCCAAAATGAATGTTCCAAAAACTACCGAAAATGAGAGGATAGTGTGACTTGAGTACTGATCCAACCGTCTGACCTTCAAAGTATCTACAAGAACAAAAAATACACAAGTAAGCTCATTGAAGCTTAGTAAGTTTGACGTACTAAAATGATAAATCTCACCGAAGTAAGTACAAGTTAAATAATAATACAACCATATGTATTCCCTGTCATCCATAATCTCAACCGGTGAATTGTAAAACTTAATTCAAAACTCAAATTCATGACAAAACCATCAAAATTACTAAAAAAGTTACCTTATCAAGATTTACAATCTGATGAACAAATTACGGATAGGAGTACATCGATATTCCAACCAAAATGCACCAGATGCTCATAAGAGCTAATCCATCCGAAACATACCAGACGCTCATAAGAGCTAATCCATTCGAAACATACCAAAATATAGAGTATAACACGAGTTAGCAACAAATGCTAAACTTTGGTCTACTCGGGAAACATATATATCACTCCACAATAGTCTCCACTCCAATCTCCCATAACACACCATATCTCAACTATACTCTATCCTGCATTCAATCCCATCAAAGTATAAAATTTCAACATTTTTTCCTAAAATAACATTACATCATTTGTAATAAAATATATCTATATTACATAATATCATCAAACATTCCATATAGATGTTAAATTAAAACTGTACGAACTTACCTGGATTGAATTATATTAGTTGTAGAAGTTCAGGGACTATACCGTAATTTTTTCTTTTCCATGAGTATCAACTGGATCTTGATCTAAAATATAAAATTTCTCAATTATTAGCTTACATTTCACATTCCAACTCATTTTACATTTTATACCCTTTTATTTCTCAAATTTACACAATTACCCCTAACATTTATAACTTTTGCAATTTAGTCCTTTAACCCGAAAATCATCAAATTAGCCATTTTTCTCAAGCCTACATTTCAGCCAAATATACTAGGCCCTTAAAAAGTCCCTAATAAACATCAAATTCACTATCAAACCCTAAAATTTTGACATATTCACGAATTAATCCTAAAATAAAAAATCTAACAAAAATCATTTCACAAAATAACAAAATAACACAATCAAAGCTTTAAATACATTTTTATCATAAAAAAATTCAAGATTCATCAATGAGTACTTCTAAACTTTTTAATAGATTTAAGAACGAAGGTATGGGCTAGTTGGACCTAGTTGCAACGATCTCAAAAACATAAAAATTACAAGAAACAGACTCAAAATGGACTTACATGCAAGAGAAAATAATGCCCGAACCTCCAAGCTAGGTTTCCATGGTGTTTTTGGCAAGATGAAGTGAAAATGAAGAAGAAAATGCCATTCACTTCATTAATTTTGTATTAATTTTACAATATTTACCATTTTGCCATTAAACTTAATTTTTATTCAATTTTTTATTTAAATTAAACCTCATTACCATCCACTATCTAAAATAAGGACTAATTTCCCTATTGGTCCTTCCACTTTTATTATTTAGGCCATTCAATCATCCTAGTGCATAATTTAATAAGTTTTGCACATTTTACAATCTAGTCCTTTTACTTTAATTAGCTATCTAAACGTTAATATTTCGAATAATATATTAATACAACTCTAATGACTCCATAAATATTCTATAAGTAATATTTACAAGTCAACATGACAAAAATTTGTGGCTTCAAAACCACTATTCCGCCACCATTGAAAATCGGTTGTTACAATTATTGGGTTGACCTGCTTAGAAAAATTCAAACCATCAATTTTCTTATTTAGTGCTTCCACTTAAACTATCAACATAAAAACTGCATCTAGATTAAAAACACCAGTTTCTTTCATTGGTTTTGTTCTCATGAATTGCCACTAATAGGTATTTAGTGATATTTCCTCAATAAACTCTTGAGCTGCCTCGAGTGTTTTATTATTTAGTGTTCCACCAGCTGCTGTATCAATTAATTACCTAGTCGAGGGATTCAAATCGTTGCAGAAGGTTTGAACTTGTAACCACAAAGTAACCCATAATGATGGCATATTCTCAAAAGATCTTTAAATCTCTCTCATGCATCATATAATGTCTCCAATTCAATTTGAGCAAAAGAAGAGATGTTGTTCCTCCATTTAGCTATTTTAGCCAGTGGGAAGTATTTCAATAGAAAATTTTCAATCATCCGATCCCAAGTCGTGATAGAACCCCGTAGAAGTGAATTCAACCATTGTTTTTCCTTGCTCCTCAAAGAGAATAGGAACAACCATTAGCGCATGGCATAATCAGTAACGCCGTTAATCTTAAATGTGTCACAGATTTCTAGAAAGTGAGCCAAATGAGCATTCAGATCTTCATCTTGAAACCCATCATGTAGCACCGCAAACCCGGCCCAAACGTTAAGGCCGAATCCGATGTGCCACTTTGAAATCAAAAACCCGTGTTCCCTTTTCAGTGTTTTAAAAGCCGACTTTTGTTAAACTAACCAAGTGAATGGAAGCTGGCCACCAGGTAGGTATCCATAACAGAGGAGGTGAGCCATGAAGGCTGCTTAAGTACCAAGCTCTCTGATTGGATCCAATCCTAGACATGTCCACATCCATTGCCACACTTGGTTATAACAAGTTGAAATTTCTTTGAGTGGTTATCTTTGGTAAATCGAGTATTCGTGACGTCGTGTTATTTTAAAAAAAAACAAGTATCATTTTGAAATCACGCCCTAAGTCTAGCCCATTTGAATTATTATTCATCAATTTAAAGTTATTTAAAATAATATAATCCCAGAAAATCAAAGAAGAAAATAAAGTTAAAATGGCCTTATTACAACCCAAAAATTAAATAGTAATTAAAAATAACTTAAGAAAACCAGTTTCTTTTTCAAACCCAAAAGTATTCACCATGGCCACTTTGAATCCCCTTCGGCTCCAAGTCACCCACATCAAGGCTCACCTGCAAGGTTAAAGAAGGGTGAGTTTGGGGAAACTCAAGTGTGTAAGGAAAACCCATTCAAAGCCCAAGTCAGCTCAAGCCCATTGGGCCTAATCCCATTCAGGTAACAGTGATACTAGGCCAGAGCCCTTTTCAGATTACAATAAACTAGGCCTTAGCCCCTTATTCAAATAACAGTATGGCCCATAGGCCCATTTCAAAATACATGCAACATCAATAATATATACAAGCCCATTTGGGGAGACTATTCAACCCACCAACCACTACACTCCACCTGTACCAGCCATACACTCTATGTGGGGAATAGCTCAACCCACCCAGCCCAACACTCCACAGTTGCAGCCTTGCTGCTCAGTTAATAGTAAATTGAGGCAAAGCCTCCAGTACGTAGACAAGCCACTTTCAGTACTTCCTCCGTCAATATCCCAGTCCCATGCATCAGATAATAACAACATGGCATGCAGTAAATAACAACAATCAAACATGCATTTAGGTCAATTTAACCCTAGGGGTATTTCGGTAATTAATCTTCTAGGGGTAAAACTATAAATTTTTCCACTTTTAAAATTATTTCAGTAATTTATCTATTTTAGAGTTTTTCATGCATATTCCTACCTTTCACGTACTAGCAGAATTACGTACCGAGGGTTCTTACCGAATTGGGCCCGTTGGCCCATCATTCCAATTTTGGCCCATTAAGCCTAAAAATATCGAGGGCACAGAAATCATGCACTTTGCAGTCCAACCATTGCAGCTTACCAAAAACATTAATCGATTTACCTCACGAGCATTCGCACACTCACAAATCTACAAAATACCGGTTTTCAGCATTTCAGCTTTTCGACTTTTGCCGATCTAGACTAAGAAAGAGGGTGTTAGTTACGCACCTGTTTGCGACGATATGCTGACGAGATCCACACACGAACTGCCTACAATTGGATTACTAACACGTTAATCTAACTATTCAAATACGAACTACGTATTAACCCCTTACAATATTCGGCCAACCACACCTACAGTGTAACGCCCCCACGCCCGAGACCATCGCTGGAGTCGAGCTTGAGGGGTTACCGAACATAATTTATCAAATTAAGAACTTTTATTTCTTAGTTGTTTTACTTCTCGAGCTAAAATCTTAATCGGTTCTTCTTCATAAGTCATATCCAGTCGTAGTTCAATTTCTATCGGTGAAATTATATGTGAAGGATCCGAACGATACAGACGTAACATAGATACGTGAAACACATCATGAATCTTCTCTAATTTAGGTGGTAACGCTAGCCGATATGCTACCGGTCTAACTTTTTCAATTATTTCATACGATCCAATAAAACGCGGACTTAACTTGCCCTTTCATCCAAATCTAAGGACTTTCTTCCATGGAGACACTTTTAAAAATACCTTATCACCAACTGAAACTTCATTTCCTTTCGTTTCAAATCCACATAAGATTTCTGTCTATCTGAAGCAGCTTTCAAACAATCTCGAATCACTTTCACCTTTTCTTCGGTTTCTTTTATTAAATCAACTCCATAAATCTGATTTTCCTTGAGTTCAGTCAAATACAATGGCGTCCGACATTTACGACCATATAATGCTTCATAAGGTATCATATTCAAACTTATCTAATAACTATTATTATAAGCAAATTCTACCAACGGTAAATACTTTTCCCAACTACCTTGAAATTCCAATACACAACATCTGAGCATGTCTTCAAGAATCTGAATTACTCTCTCTGATTGTCCATCAGTTTGTGGATGAAAGGCAGTGCTGAAATTTAACTTTGTACCTAATGCTTCTTGCAACTTTTGCCAAAATCGTGAGGTAAACCTCGGATCTCTATCCGAAATGATTGACAAAGGTATCCCATGAAGTCTAACAATCTCTCGGATATACAATTCATCCAACTTATTAAGAGAATAATCTGTACGTACCGGAATAAAATGAGCCGATTTAGTCAGTCTGTCAACTATTGCCCAGATGGCATTTTTCTTCTCTGGAGTTAACGGCAACCCTGATATAAAATCCATAGTAATCCGATCTCATTTCCATTCAGGAACCATAATAGGCTGGAGTAATCCCGAAGGTACTTGGTGTTCAGCTTTCACTTGTTGACAAACTAAGCACTTTGATACAAACTCGGAAATATCTCTTTTCATTCCACTCCACCAGTACATTTTCTTCAAGTCATTATACATCTTCGTACTACCCGGATGAACCGCTAAACAACCATTATGTGCTTCATGCAAAATCTTTTGAATCAACTCATCATTTTTCGGTACACAAATCCGATTTTTAAACATCAAACAACCATCAGAACCGATTCTAAAATCTAATCCCGTATCAGCTTCACACTGTTTTCTTTTGGCCAGCAAATATTGATCATTTTTCTGAGCTTCAGAAATCTCTTGTAAAAACATCGGTCTTGCTCTTAACTCTGCTAGAATCGAACCGTCATCTGAAATTTTCAACTGAGTGTTCATAACTCTCAAAGCAAACAATAACTTTCTGCTTAAAGCATCAACAACCACATTCGCTTTTCCCGGATGATAATCAATAACAAGCTCATAATCTTTCAATAACTCCAACCATCTACGCTGTCTCAAATTCAAGTCTTTTTGTGACATTAAGTATTTAAGACTTTTGTGATCGGTATATACTCGGCACTTTTCACCATACAAATAATGTCGCCAAATCTTCAAAGTAAATTCCACCGCAGCCATTTCCAAATCGTGAGTAGGATAATTCCTCTCATGAGGTTTTAACTGCCTCGAAGCATAAGCCACCACTTTTCCTTCTTGCATGAGTACACACCCCAAACCATTTAGAGAAACATCACTATACACCACAAATTCTTTACCTGATTCGGGTTGTACTAACACTGGTGCTTCAGTTAATAACTTTTTCAATTCTTTGAAACTCTGTTGACATTCTTCCGTCCATTCAAATTTAACATCCTTTCGGAGTAGTCTAGTCATAGGAGCAGCAATTATAGAAAATCCATTTACAAACCACCGATAATACCCAGCTAGCCCCAAGAAACTTCTAACTTCAGTTACGTTTTTCGGTGGTTTCCAATCAACAATGGCTGAAATCTTACTAGGATCAACCCGTATACCATCACCTGAAACAATATGACCCAAAAATCCAACTTCCCGAAGCAAAAATTCATTTTTACTAAACTTAGCATACAGCTGCTTATCTCTCAAAGTTTGCAAAACTATCCTTAAATGCTCAGCATGCTCTGTCTCATCTTTTGAATAAATTAAAACATCATCTATAAACACCACAACAAATCTGTCCAAGTATGGCTGAAATATGCGATTCATTAAATCCATAAACACAGCAGGAGCATTTGTCAACCCGAATGGCATAACTAAAAATTCATAATGACCGTACCTTGTTCTAAAAGCAGTTTTAGGCACATCTGACTCTTTTACTCGCAGCTGATAATACCCAGATCTCAAGTCAATCTTTGAAAACCATGTCGCTCCTTTTAGCTGATCAAACAAATCATCAATTCTCAGCAATGGATACTTGTTTTTGATTGTCACCTTGTTTAACTGCCGATAATCAACACATAATCTCATAGAACCATCCTTCTTTTTCACAAATAACACGGGAGCACCCCAAGGTGAAAAACTCGGTCTCACAAAGACTTTATAAGTCAACTCTTGCAACTGCGACTTTAATTCTTTCAACTCTGTTGGTGCCATTCTATATGGAGCAATCGAGATCGGAGCTGTTCCCAATATCAAATCAATACCAAATTCTACTTCCTTGACTGGAGGCAAACCCGACAATTTTTCTGGAAATACATCCGCAAATTCACACACAACCAGCACTGATTCAACTTTCTTTTCAACTTCTTTTGTATTAATTACATACGCCAAATAAGCTTCATAATCCTTTCTCAAATATCTTTGAGCCGACATCGAAGAAACCACACTAGACAATGCCTCTGATTTATCTGATTCAACCTGCAGAGTTTCATTATTTTCACACTTTAATTCTATAACCTTTTCTTCGCAATTTACTATAGCATCGTGCAATGTCAACCAATCGATACCCAAAATAACATCAAATTCATCAAATGGCAACAACATCAAGTTAGCCGGAAAGTAATGACCCCGAATCATTAAAGGGCATTTCTTGCTTACTTTATCAACTATCACGCATTTGCCTAACGGGTTCGACACTCTAATCATAAATTCTGTGTTCTCAACAGGTATATTCATACTAGACACCAGTTTCATGCATACATATGAATGAGTAGAACTAGGATCAATCAAAGCAATAACATTAATATCATAAAGGGAAAATGTACCGGTAATCACATCGGGTAAGGAAGCATCTTCACGCGCTTTAATAGCATAAGTTCTAGCCGGAGCTCTTCCTTCAGATCTAACTACTGCATCTCTGGCTACATTCTTACTGCTTGTTTCACTTCCAGCTTTTCTCAGATACCTTCCCCTCGAGTCTGCACCACTAGCTTTTACACTCTGAAATTTTTCTTTCTCATCTCTCTCTGGGCAGTCTCTAATAAAATGATCCGGAGAACCACATCGAAAACATTCATTTGCTCTGCACGGACCAAAATGATTTCTACCACACCGCTGGCACTCAGGTTTAACAAATCTCGAGTTCCCTACACTAGCTGTAGAAGTATTCTGAGATTTAGGACCCACATTCTGCTTCTTAAAATTTCCATATGATTGCCCAGCTGAAACTTGGGAACGAGGATTCATATTTCTTGACTTTCCGGGTGGCTGTGAAGGTGCCTTACTCATTGGCCTTTTCTTCCAATTTCGTGTCTCAGCCTCTACCTTTCTCTTCTCTTTAAGTAGTTCTTCAGCCTTGCAAGCTCGATCAACCAGTACTACCATTTCTTTCATTTCAAGGATCCCGACAAATACCTTAATGTTTTCGTTGAGCCCGTCTTCAAATCGTCGGCACATCTTGGCTTCTGTAGGAACATATTCCCTGGCATACTTACTCAATCGAACAAACTCTCTTTCATATTCTGAGACTGTCATATTACCTTGCTTCAGCTCAAGAAACTCTTTACATTTCTGATCAATAAATCTTTCACTAATATATTTCTTCCGAAACTCTTCTTGAAAGAATTCCCAGGTTACCCTCTCTTTCGGTACCACCGAAATCAAAGTCTTCCACCAATTATAGGCTGAATCTCTCAACAAAGATGTAGCACATTTTAAACATTCTTCAGGTGTACAAGATAATTTATCAAATACCCGGATAGAATTTTCAAGCCAGAACTCTACTTTCTCTGCATCATCATCAATATTTGCTCTAAATTCTTCAGCCCCTTGTTTACGAATTCTATCAACGGGGGTTCGGTGAAATTCTATCAACTGAGTGTTCAGGTCGTACATTTGGGTTCGTACGAATGAACTCAGTGTACCATGCACTCATCATTTGGAGAAAGGCTTCCCGATCCCTTTCTCCTCCTCCCTGACCAACAGTAGGAGGTGGGTTTTCAGTCGGCGCTGCCCCTTCAGTCGGAGCTGGTGCATTACTCTCTACTTCATCTGCCATAGCTGGATCGGGATCCATTTACTATATAAAAATCATTTAAAAAGGTCAGATATCATCACACTATCACAATTCATACATATGGCATGTATAGCAAAAATCCGTACATACAACACGTAGTCCGAGAACCGACTAAACCTGATCTGATACCACTAAATGTAATGCCCCCACGCCCGAGACCATCACCAAAGTCGAGCTTGAGGGGTTACCGAACATAATTTATCAAATTAAGAACTTTAAATCATTTGTTTCTACATTCACAGCTTTCTAGCTACTCGCGTCACAGTTACAAGAAAAATCATATCTCGAGTTACGAAACTCAAAATCAAGATACGTAAATTTTCCCTGAATCTAGACTCATATATCTATTTAATAAGTTTTTTCTAGAATTTTTGGTTGGGCCAATTAGTAAATTTTATTAATTAAAGTCTCCCCTATTTCAGGGTTCGACTGCTCTGACCTCTGTGTATTAAGAATCAAATATCTCTCTATATAGAATTTAAATGACATGAAGTTTGTTTCTATAAAAACTAGACTCAATAAGGAATCTTTAAATATAAAGAAAAAATTATAATTATTTTTTTAAAATTTATTATGAATTTTTAAAGTCAGAACAGGGGATCCAGAAATCACTCTGGCCCTGTTTCACAAAAGTTTAAATATCTCATAAAATATAATTTATATGCCTGTTTTGTTCAATCCACATGAAAATAGACTCATTAAGCTTAAATTTCATAACTTAATCATCATTTATTTCCACTTATACTATTTTTAGTGATTTTTCAAATTCATGTCATTGCTGCAGCAATATACTGTTTTAAGGCAAGTTTCATCTTTCCATGAATATTTATGAACTAGATAACCTATTAAACTTCCATGATATCAAACATGATCTAAATTAGCCATCACCATAACTTATCAATATCAAACATTTTCTCAACCAAACATGGCCATATCATAAAATTATTTACACAAAATAGGTATATTGCTATACATGCCATACTTAAGTAGTTATACAAGCCATTTACCAAGATAAAAGTCCTTTGGATAGTGTGATCGAACTTTCGACCTATCCCGATTCCTGAGCCGGTTTGTTCAAAACTACAGTGAATGAAAAGGAAGGAGTAAGCATAAATGCTTAGTAAGTTCATATGCAAATAACAAGTAACATAACAATACAATCATACCAAACAACCTTAAAATGGTATCACCAAAACATTTATCACATTTCTAAATATCATTCATCATCTTATGATCTTATCGTTGTTTATCTTTTTCCAACCCGAGGGTTAAGAACATACCTGTCCAAAGTGTCCATTTCACAACACTTACCCAAAACGTCACTTATATCTTAAGTGCTCTTCCATTAAACTAGAAATTTCACCCGTTGAACACATCAGAGTATAACTCGGATACATGGATAATTTGCACATAAATGCCACATATGTAATCAAGAAATCATGTAACCCGCCCCTAAGTGAACTCGGACTCAACTCAATGAGCTCGGGCGTTCGCATCCATAAATGAACTCGGACTCAACTCAACGAGTTCGGACATGTGCATCCATAAGTGAACTCGGACTCAACTCAACGAGTTCAGATGCTCAACCATTCTAGTGACATGTCACTTGTATCCTAATCTATTCCTAAGGTTCAAACGGGCTTTTTCCCTCGATCCCACATTTGCCGTCTTCCATGGAATATCAGAACCGATACTCGGTAGCAATTCATATTTATCAAGTGGTAAACATAATTTGCATATTACTCAACATTAACCATAAAGCATAATATTTCACGATTAAAAATCAGCATATCATATAATTAACATCAATAACTTAAAAATAACAATTATGCTACATTATTTACACATGAACTTACCTTGGTACCAAAATATAAAAATTTTGCAATTTAGTCCACAATCTTTTCTTTTCCTCAATCGCGACTTGAATCTCGTTTCTATTGATCTATAATACCAAATTAATCTTATTTAATACATACATTCATCAAAACAGCATTTAATACGAACTTTGGAAAATTACACTTTTGCCCCTAAACTTTTTCATAATTACACTTTTGCCCCTAGGCTCGAAAATTAAAATTTATTCCTTATTCTTATGTTTTATAACATGCTGATCACTTTTCCCTTCTATGGCAACATCAAATTCTCACTCTAACATATACTTGTGACTATTAGGTATTTTTGCCGATTAAGCCCTTTTACTCGTTTTCACTCAAAACCGAGTAGCACAAGTTGTCTAACATAATTTAAAACCTCATATTCTATCATAAGACATCAAAATACACAAATTTCACCTATGGGTATTTTTCCAAATATAAACCCTAGGTTGAATTATTGCTAGCATAAGCTTAATCGAGCTTCCGGGATTCCAAAAACGTAAAGAACATTAAAAACGGGGCTTGGAATCACTTACTATGGAGCTTGAAAGTTGAAGAAACCCTAGCTATGGAGAGAGGGAGAATTCGGCAGCAACTAAGGAGGATGATGACCAATTTTGTGTTATTTTTCCCATTTTATTTCATTTAATATCCAAATGACCAAAATGCCCCTCCTTACTAAACTTTCAAAAATTCCTTCCTTGTCCTAACTTTGTCCATGAACTTAAAATTGGTCAAATTACTATTTAAGACCTTCTAATTAATATTTCAATGCAATTTCATACTAAAAACTTCTAGAATGCAAATTTTGCAACTTATTCGATTTAGTCCCTACTTTCAATTTAAGCACTTTAAGCATAGAATTTCATCACGAAATTTTCACACAATCATGCAATCATATCATAATCATCAAAATAATTATAAAACAATTATTTCTATCTCGGATTTGTGGTCACGAAACCACTATTCTAATTAAGCCCTAATTCAGGATATTACATACAGATCATAGTAAGCTTATAAGAAATCAATAAGCAACTCATTAACAAATTTTTGTCAATGTTTACCACATAATCATAATTTCACTTCCAGCTGTCTTCCTGGGCAACAGTCACTAAATCATTTATAATTGGAGCTACGAAACTCCAAATCAAGTGCCGTTAATTTTCCCTGAAAATAGACTCATATATCTTCTATCCATAAAAGTTTCAGAATTTTTGGTTTGGCCAATCAATACCATATATTTCTCAAATTTTCCCATGTTTCACTGTTTGACTAATCTAACCACTCTTCATTACGAATCAAATTTTTCATTGTACAGAATTCAAAATATGTTCTTGTTTATTTCATTTGAAACTAGACTCATTAAGCTTTAATTACATAATTTATAATTTATTCAGCTTCTACTTCATCTCCCACAATTTATGGTGATTTTCCAAAGTCACGTTACTGCTGCTGTCCCAAGCAGATTTATTACCTAATCACTCTTTCACACACCAATCTTGCATGCATGTTATTTAAACATGTATCACACCAATCAATCATCACATATCTATGAATTTACTTAAGTATAATCTCCATTTCATCATTTTAAAGCACAACATGTTAGCCGATTTTTCCCTTTAGCATCTAAGGCACATGCATGCTCATTTGTTTGGCTCAACTTCACCTATCTTCCATTTTTCATCAAAAGAACATGAAACAACAACCATTTCCTTCATTTTAATTCATGACTAAATGCTCACAACACAACTAAAAACCAAAATATGTTTCAAGAGTTAAGGTAGAATTAAGAAGAATTCATGAACATCAAGATAGAAGCAAACTACCATGAACTTACCTTCAATTTTCTTCCCCAAGTGACCGAACATTCAAGAGCTTTCTCCTCTCCTTTCTCTTCTCTAACTTTTGGCTATGATGAACAAAGATGGACAAAACTTTTTTCTTTTCACCTCTTTTTCTTTTAATAAAATTTCATAGTTCATCCATTTAATTCTTTAATACAAAAGACATGAAATGCCCATCATGGAACATTTACCTAATCCATTATCATGGAATATTTACCTAACCCATTATCAATTTTTATCAATTTGTACCATAATTTATGGATATCAAGTGCACATATTGTCTTCAACAACATGATGGCCGACCACTTCATGCAAAATGGGAGGTTTGTCATGCAAATCCTCCTATTTTGCACTCCTATTTGTTTGGCCACTTCAATTTAGCATATAGCATTTTTAAACATTTTCACATAAGCCCTATTTTATAATTTCATCGCTTTTTCTTATGGAACAAAAATTAACTAAAATTGTCGGGTTCTATCTTAAGCTTGGGCCTTCTAGAGGCCCACTAACATAATTAAACCTATGCCAACATTCACAGAATTCCCGAAAATTGGGGCGTTACACATCAAATTGAACATGCTATTGTACCATCTGAATTGTGTTCGGCTTTAGCTTAAAATTGTTTGAGCAATAGTTGGTCTGATGATACTGAATTCAACCCTAATCAGAGTAGGCTTAGCATAATCATACATAATACGAGAAGTAGGAGGTGCACGAGGCTGCTGATTATTTTGATTTTCATCCATCTCCACAGTAATATCCTTTTCCTCTTGATCGTCTACTAAAATCTGTTGATCTTGCCTTGCTTATCTAACCTCTTTACGATTTCTACGAGTAGTCTTTCCAATTTCACTATAAAAAATTAACGGTTTCGACGAGTTTCCTCTAGTCATAAACTAAAAGAACTTGTCAGAATTAGAATGTAAAAATTAAATTAAAAACTAAAATATTAAAATAAAAATAAAAATGACTAAAGTAATTGAAATAAAGTTTTCCTAATATTCTTTTGATATTACTTTTCCTAATATTTTAGTCCCTAACAACGATGCAAAAATGATGCAATCGTAAACCAACTAAAAATCTGACTAAGGCAAGTGTACCTATAAATTAATAGTATAACTATGGTGAGTAAAGATATCATTTCCACTAGGACTAAAAGGACTAATAATTATCGTCTTTCTATTATTTAACAAACAATTTGGAGTGATTGATTAAAACTAAAATTAATTAAATTAGTTAACTAAAGAACATGACAAAGAACAAATTAGGAAAATAAACGATTAACAACCAAGAAGCGAGACAATACCCAAGAGAGAATCCACCTAAACTTCGTCTATCATTATCAATCTATATTACACAATTTATTGACTTAGTATCTTGATAAGTAGAAATCCCTAAATTATGCTAATATCTCTCTTCAAGACTAAGAGCAACTAACTCTAGGTTGATTAATTGAAATTTCTTTCTAATTAAAACCCTTATGGTCACATTAACTGGATCTATGGATTCCCTTATTAAATTTGACTCTAATTCGATAGATTTATGTCATCCTATTTCTAGGATTGCCTGCAACACTCAATTATGCTAGATCTACTCTTAAACAGGGTCTATTCCTCATCTGATTTAAGCACATCAAACATGGATTAATAGTCTAGAAGTATTAAACCAAGAATTAAGCACACATAATTGAGAATAAGATCCAAGTATTTATTGCGTAAAAATAAAAATCAAATAACAGAATCCATCCTAGGGTTCATCTCCCTAAGTATTTGGAAAATTAGTTCATGATAGCAAATAAAAACATCCCAAAGTTAGTATAATGAGAAGATATAAAGAAACTCATAATAAATTTCAAAGAAATCAAAAAGAGATCTTCAATCTCGATGGAAATCTACTTCGGAATCCGCTTTAATGTTGTTTTCCGAGTTTTTTTCTTGATTATTCTATGACGATCTCTCCTATCTTATTTTTTTTCATATATATGTATTAGAATGCCCCAAAAACCTAAAAAATGCACTTTACTGTAGGTTTAGAGTGCGATTCACGATTTCCACACGGTCTGACACATGGCCGTGTGGCAACTAGTGTGGCTCACACAGTTGTGTGTGCAGCTTGTGTGAGAGAGTCCAACACTTGTGGATCTTGTACCTTGCTCCAATTTTCCAGTTTTCACTTGTGTTTCACTCATTTTGCTCCCAAATGTTCTCTTTAGTATAAAAACATTAATGTAAAGGATGGGGAGCATAAAATTCACAATTTAACATCGAATAATCACTCAAAAACACATTAAGAGCGGGATTAAAAGATGTTAATTTTGAAAATTATCACTAATTATGGTTACATTACCATTTAAAACCCTTTAAATATGTTCCTATGCTCATTTAACCAATTCTAATCAGTAGTGATTAAGTTTTATGACTTTTACAATTTAGTCATTTTTCTTTAATTAATTATCAAATCACTAAAATTTTCGGGCCAAACTTCAATATACCTATATAATCACTTCATAAATATTTAATAAAAATATTTATGGGCTTAGTTTACAAAAATGAGGTCCCGATATCTCATTTTCCAAAACCAGTAGACTACGGGGATAAATCACTTGTACTTAACTATTCATTTAATTGACAAAACTTATCATATCAAAATTCAATATAATACTATATTTGACTCATAAATATTAAATAATAATATTTACAGATTCACTTGTTAGATTTGTTGTCCTGAAATTACTATTTTCGACACCACTGAAAAAATGATTTGTTACACAAAGTATAACTCGTATACAATCTAATCCCATGGCATGTCAACTATACCTAACTCTTCCTGAATAGTTATTAAGGTACCAGTATTCCAATTTCATTATATAAATCAATCCATATATCAACATTCTCAATTTATCTCATTATCCATTCATATGTATATCTAATACCAAATAGCATAGTTCATATAATTTTCATCATCATTTTATATCACAAATTATCTATCAATTATATATTACTCTTTTTTACTATGTTCCATTCAGTTCATTTCTCGACAATCAATATCATTCAATATAAATAAATTCATATGACGGTATAAACTTACCTTGATAGTTAATTATGCAGTCAACATGCATATGTGCGTGTGTGTATATATATAGATAATGTAACAACCCAGTACCCGACCCAATCGCTGGGTCATGGTATTGGGATGTTGCATTCATTGCCGAAGCAACTATAGAAATTTCAAATTGATTTATCTTATTATTGATTATTGAAGACCATTTTGCTTATTTTAGTAATAATTGAATTTACGACAGAACTATTTATGAGTTAAATGAGCTCATTAAAACATTATATTCAATCAAAGATAACAAAGTTTATATATTAGCACAATTTTTGAAGTTTTACAAATAAGTCCACTAGAGGACTTGAACTTTCTAGAGTAGTTTACCCACTTTATGTATATTTCTTATTTATTTCTAGTTTTTTCCAATTAATTTAATTACTAATTTAATTCTTCATAAAATTTTAGCCAAGATTCTAAAATCATATCAATTAACAATTATTAACTTATTATTTTTTCAATTCGTTTAAATATTCTCACATGTATTAATCATTCCATCACTTATAACCATTTTGTGGCATTTCAAATTCATCTACTATTTTTTTTCCTCCTCCTTCTCTCAGTTTCACATCCTTTATGTGTGTGTATATATATATATATATATTAGAATCTTTAGCTTTTATTATCACATGCTTATATATAACATTAATCATAATTTCACTAATTACTTATGTGTTCATATCAAAGTTGTCTACTTGTGTCATAGTCACTAAATTATTTATTTCTTAAGCTAAAGAATTTGAAATTAAGATATACTTTATGTTTTTTAAAATTAGACTCAATATCTTTTTACCATAAAAATTTCACAATTTCTACTTTAGTTGATTAATACAGTAAACTATTCAAATTTGCCTCTGTTTTGCTGCTTGACAACTTCAACCATTCTTTACTAACAATTAATTACCTCTTAGTACGAGGTTCAAATGATGTTTCCATTTGTTTCTCTTGAAAATAGACTCATTAAGAATTTAAAAGTATAAATTTAAGCTCCTAATAATATTTATAAAATTTTTGATGATTTTCCAAAGTCAGAACAGGGAACCTGAATCCACTCCAATCTTGTTTCACAAAAACTAATGTATCTAAAAATATAAAATTCTGTTTCTTTCACCATTTATTTCGTAAGAAACTAGTTAGAGTCAATAAGCTTCAATAACATATTTAATTAAACCTCTAACTAAATTTCTATGATATTTGGTGAATTTTCAAAGTTAAGTCACTACTGCTGTCCAAACTATTTTAATGAAAATATTTTCTTTTCCATGGTTCTTTGCACTATATTTCATTCAATGACATATAATTTTCAATGACATATAATTACCATACTTTTGATTACTATACAGTTTACTCACTTAAGTTTATGTGTAGATTACATATTCATTTCTTAATCTTAGTACTTTTCACAATACAAATCACATTCTCTTTTACCAATTTAGTGTTTAAGTCTTTATTCTTCATCAAATACTTTCTATGTAACATCTCGAAAATTGGGGGTTAGTAGAATCAGGTTTGGGAATCGAGAGAGAGTGGTCATGCGTTAATTTTTAAGACTATCTATGAATTTTTAGGAAATAAATGAGGTATTAGTTTGTTGGTTAAGTGTTATTGAAACATTCCTTGAAATCCAAGTTCAAATCCCTTCTCTTTCACAATTTTTATTATTTTGCAAATTTTGCCTTAAACCCTAATATGTGACATGCCTTGTTTTTAAAATAAATATTGCAAAATTATTTCAAGAAAGAGGGAAAAGGCTAATGGTTAAAAGAAATATGAGAAAGCATGGAAATAAATAAGGTTCCAAGTTCGAATCCCTTCCCTTGTGAAATAATTAAATTTTACAAAATCCTTTTTTTTTAATGTGTGTGCCATCTATATCCTTAAGCCCCAAGTATAAATATAACTTTTTATTGTATTTTTCAGCTTTTAACTCAACTTTTACCTACCCTAGCCGTTCACCCTCTTCCTCTCCTCTTTTCTCTTCAAATTTCTTTATTTCTCCCATTATTGTCATCGCCTACACCTAGTTTTACCATCTCTTTCTTTTCTTTTTCTTTTTATTTTTTCCACAAGATTGTTGAACATATCCTCCACCATATTGCTGTCATTTTCCCTCACTAAAATTAGCCCCAAATTTGAAATCTTGAATTCCAAGATCGATCCCGAACATTGCCAAGAAAGTGCCATTGCCGTTTCTCTCGACTAGCTCGGGTAAGCTTTTAAACCCATTTCAATTAGGGAAAAACGTTCTTGATCAATTGACCATTCAGATCCCAAAAATAATGAAGCTTGTTGACCTAAACGCCTCAAATCATCTGTAAAGATGAAGAACAATTGTACGTACGATTTGCATCGATACAATGTTCGTTTAAGGAATTATTAAGGAAAATTGGAAGATTTGCTAGTGTGCTGCGAGGAAGTGAAAAATAAGGTGTGGGTCCTAAACTCATAAAATTGTTCGAAAATGTTAAATATTATGTTTTATTTGATAAATTAGCTTGCTGAATGGATTGGATTAATAGCAAAATTATTTATTTTCTGAGTGGCCAAACTAGGTATGTTTCGAGCCTTAAAAGATTGACATGTTGGCAAGATTGCTAGTTTGACAGTATGAATGTTTGATTGAGTTTGTAATTGCATATTTGAGTTATGAGATATGAGAATGTTTGACTGAATGATATAATGTGTTGAGATATTAAGCTTTTGTATGATTTAAACGTATGAGATATTTGTTATATTGTGTATTGAAAAGGGTGCTATTTATGCACAATGAAAATCTGTACAGTATGTGAAATTGAACGATATTGATTGATACCAACTCAATGGTAATTTGAAAGATTAGAACATCGTTTCCATTTACTGAAAGTATGTGATTATGTATGAGATTGTGTGACATATTGCACATGTATTGGGTTGGGATTCTGTGGTTGACGGAAGAGTTCCGTGGAGTACCGGCAGCATATTAAGTCCGAATTATTTGTAATCAGTGCACTACACCTAGAGTACCGAGAGGATTGGCGATTTTATCGCATATTATATGTTATTGGTGATTGTATCGCACTATTTGATATTCGACAGATTTTCTGCGTTATTGATTATTTGGTGGTTTTACCACATCAAGCTATGCTCATAATGTTTTGGAGTTTGGCAGACGGGTTTTGGGGAACTCGTGGTGTGTAGCAGATGGTATGGGTAGGAACTTTTTTGCATTGCATCATGTGCATGAAATATTTGAATGTTATTGATTTATTATACGTATTGTATTTTGTTGTACTTAATGGTATCGAAATTAATGATTGTTACTCGAATAAATGATGACCTATGCTCATACACCGTTTAACATCAATTTGATAATGGCTATGTAGCGATATGAAATTCCTATTATGGATTTGTTTTCTTCTATTAAAGCTAATCTGTTTCACTGTATTCGATATTTATGTTTGTTTAGATAATTGTTTGACTCACATTGAGCTTTTCACAAGCTCACCTCCAAATAGCGTTTAACTTTTCAGGTAAACCTCAAAATTAAAACTGGGCTTGGCATTCAGAGAATCACGTTGGACCTCAAACTATTCTTAATAAGTATTATTAAGTCTTTATTGGTTTTGGCTTGTAATTTTTTATTATCTCTGATCTGTGGCTTGATAACTTTTCTTTTGGGAATTTTTGTGTAACACCCCTATCCCGTAACCGTCGCCGGAATAGGTAAGGGGCATTACCGGACTTGTAACTCATGTCAGAACAGTAAAATTTTGAACTTTTTCTTGAAATAAAGATCATTCATTTAAATAAGTACTAAGCACAGCCAGGGATAAAATTTAAACTTCTCTAAGTAAACATTCAAAAGATGCCATTTTCGCATGGCTTATATACATTAACCAAAAATATTCTTTCGCCGCTAGTCTATTCTATACATGCCATAAAATAATTCTAAACGTAACAGTGATAAGTAGTGGATAATGATAGTGTGACTAGTTGCTGACGATCCCCGAGCCTGTAGCTTCGAAATGAGATCTATAAAACAGAAAAAACAAAGTAAACGGAGTAAGCATTACAATGCTTAGTAAGTTTTAAGCAGTGTCAACAGATAACAATCAAATTATAACATAGTTGTTCGTATCTTTATTTCACTCTTCCTTCGGGCATACCATCCCCTTTACCGAATATGCACATCTCATCATATACAATAGGCAGATAAACTTTCACATAAAAGTGAGCTCATGTGACATAGATATATTGTATAATTTCACATAACCTCTCACACTGATCCGATGTCACATAATCATAGGAATAGTCTCGTAGATTGCTCTCATATGCATCACATAACTACCTTATGATTTAGTTCAAATCAAGCTCACATATAAACTTGGAGTACATACCTGTTTAACCTTTCGCATTGAATATATTTATAAGCAATTCTTATTACGAAGTCTTATAGCTTTAACCTCGACTCGGATTATCGGCGAGACCTTTAGCTCAGACAAAATCTCCACACGAAGTTATCGGGTCTTACCCGGACAAAATCTCCACACGTAGTCATCGGGTCTTACCCGGACATAATCTCCACACGTAGTCATCGGGTCTTACCCAGACATAATCTCCACACGTAGTCATCGGGTCTTACCCGGAATATATTTCCAAGTTTCATGTACATTTAATCACATGTAACAACATTCACATCGACTGTCATATTTGTAATTCATTTGCCTCATCAAATATCTAATAATACACACCTTTCACATTTGGTCGTTCGGCCACAATATACGCACATCGCCTATATATTTCACACTAGCCATTCGGCTTTACCACATATACATACATATCTCATACATATTTCACATTAGCCATTCGGCTTTACCACATACATGCATGTTCATATTCATCACATTGGCCATTCGGCCTTATCACACATATGCATGCTCACATTCATCGCATTGGCCATTCGGCCTTATCACATATATGCATGTTCACATTCATCACATTGGCCATTCGGCCTTATCTCATATATACACATTCACATTCATCACATAAAATCCTAAATCAAAATATAAATTTTCATGTATTCACATCACAATTATCCAAATATACTTCACATACCACATATACTACCATGTATACACTTTGTCTTGGCCGAATCTACATCAATCATTTTCCAATGAATAATTCAATTTCACGCCATACTATCATTTCATATTCGAATACTCATGAACTTACAATTTCACAAATTTTAATATCCAAGGTCCATCTAACACTCATATATCGTTTTACAATATCACGATTTAGAATTCACGTATGGGTTTAATCGATAGCTTATGAGCAACTAAAACAAGTTTTATCCATGTTTACAACAAAATCACATATTCACTATGAGCGGTTTTCCTGTGCAATAGTCACTAAATTATTTATAACTGGAGCTACAAAACTCCAAATCACTTGTCGTTAATTTTCCCTGAATAAAGACTCATATATCTTCCATCCATATAATTTCCAGAATTTTAGGTTTGGCCAATCAATACCAGATTTTTCTTAAAGTTTCCCCTGTTTCACTGTTTGACTAATCTGACCACTCTTCACTACGAGTCAGATTTTTCATTGTACAGAATTCAAATTGTGTTCTATTTGATTTCATTTGAAACTAGACTCATTAAGGAGTCAAAGCATATAAATGTTATCTTATAACCATTTTTGTACAAATTATAATGATTTTCTAAAGACAGAACAGGGGATTTCGGAGTCATTCTGACACTGTCCCACACAACTTTAAATATCTCTTTATAGGAAATTTCTTTGCTTACACAGTCTCTTTTATAAGAAACTAGACTAACTAAGCTTTGATTACATATTTTGTTCAGCCTATAATTCCACACCAACAATTTATAGTGATTTTCTAAAATCACGTTACTGCTGCTGTCCAAAACAAATTATTACAATTTGCTCTTAAATTTCCAAGTCCAAACACTTATGAACTTACCATTTGAGTTTAAGACATATCATGGCCACATCATATCTTATTAAATCAACTCATTATGTCCTATTATGATTGAATTTACTCAACGTTTAATCACTTAAAACTTACCTCGGAAGTTGTCGAACGATTTCAACGGCTATTCGATTACCTTTTCCTTTCCCCTATCCAACTTTGATCCTCTAAGCTCTTGAGCTAAATCAAACAAATTTACTTCCCAATCAAACATAGTCATACGGCATCCATATACATTTTAAAACCAATTCATTTGAATCAATTGACCACTTAAGTCTATTATCGTTCGTTTTCAAATTTGTGTACTTGATAAGTCACATTAAACAATTGTATATGTAACTTTAACACATATTTATATTCGAATGTCTCACTGACACAAGGCGTATACATAAGCTATCAACATACATATAAATATATTTTAGTCGATTACTCAAGTTATGCACAACATGTATGTATATACACTCTCATATTCATTATTATAAATGTTGCCGAATACTCATTTAATAATCAACTCATGTATTCATACATGGACGATTTGAAGTTTCCTTTAACCAATTATATAATCGGCAATGGCTACAATAACTTATCAAGCCTTAGAAACTTCTTTAACCCTTTTAACTTCATCTTATTACTCCTAAAGTCTGAATGCACACATAACAAAATATAATGCCAAAACGCCATTAACTAAAAAAATCACACATACACAATTTATATACAAATTTCATCCTCACAATGTATATAATTTATTCGGCCATTCATCACTCACCTAACAACACTTCATATCAAATTCCTATGACCGATCACACCTATACTTACATTCCAATATTCGTAATATTCAAAATCACATTCTAAATAAAATAGTCATGAACAATGCCGAATCCTTAAGTGTTCAAACATAAATTTTTTTACTTAATTCAAAACATATAAACAACATTTGTTCAAGACATCAAACCTCTTTAATTTCGGCCATTACTAATATAAACATTCACAAATCATATTCTTAGGAAGACCGATTTCTTTCCATAACACATTCATCATCAATACTTAGATGAAACAACCAAAATCCCTTCCTTTATACCCTAGCCGAATGCTCCAATCATCCATCAAAATTACAAATTTTAGCATGGGCTAAGTAAGAACCATGATTATTTACCTAACACAAGTTAAAATTTCACAATTTGACATAATATACTAACCTTTTTAATGACTCAAGTGACCCAAAAATTCTTCCCCTCCTTTGTTTCTTCTATTCGGCCAAGTTGAACAACAAAGAAAGAACTTTGTTTTTTCCTCCCCTTTCTCTAGTCACGGCAATGGGGAGTAAGGGGGAGACAACTTTGGTTTCTCCTCCCAGTCCCCTCATATTTTATTATTCTTCCCACACATATTAGCATAAAATGTCTATAATATGTTTTACCCCATAGCATGGCCGGCCACCATCTAGATTTTTGGCTTATTTGACATGCAAACCCTTTTTTTATACAACATGCATTAATAGGTCCTTATAGATTAACCTATCGCATTTCAAAAGTGTCACACATAAGTCCTATTACTAAATTCACATGCAATCGACTAAATCGAAGCTTAAAACTTTCAGACATTCATATTCACATATAATAAACATAAAATATGACAGCTAATTATTTTTATGACTCGATTTTGTGGTCCCGAAACCATTTTTCGACTAGGGTCAAATTAGGGGTGTCACAACTCTCCCCCGTTTAGGGATTTTCGTCCCCGAAAATTTCTACCGATGCATAGTTTAGGATAACGTCCTCTTATTGAATTATATTCATATAAACATTAGCTCATCGATAGCAATTGTAATTCATTATTGATTTCGCATCGATCTATAAAATCATTTTCTTATCTTAAAACAAATACATAAACATTTCTACAAGTATGCACATATATCTCATTTTCTTGATTTCATAAGCAATAATCACTTAATTTAATTCACAAATGCATTTCAAACACATATTAAGCACATATTAATATGTATAATTCACATCATCAACCCACATATTTGTAACCCACATTTTCATTCATGTATAAGCTGTAACCTGACCAAAAGTACACATATACTCAAACATCCCAATAAATATCCTTTATAACTCCATCATATCTCACTATTCAACTTAACCTATTTCCAACAGAAAATCAACTTCCACATACGTAAACATTGAATTCATTTAGCACATTCAATCACCGTTAACGATACCCGTATACAATCGATTTGGCATAAAGCCTCATATAGTATACTGGCATGGGATTTATTTTAGCACATAACCCATATATCCAAAATTATCAGCATTCATCAAAAATTCTTACAGACTTTCAAATGTCGAACTTAATCGAAATAATTTCTTGAATATGATTAACAAAAAAAAATAGGGGTCATTTAGCAATAGCACATATGACTTCATATACCAAGCATTCCATAGACTAAATCCGTAACACATATATAACATGAATTCATTTCTTAACAACATATCCACCATCTTTTTACGTATTCACTTATTTAGTATACATAACATAATATAATATGAACTCACAAATTTTTACTTTCATTTGATTTTCACATACCTCCGTACATACCCGTATCACTTATTCTGATCTTACTTTATTTATCATCTTAAATATACCCGTTGAATCATTCGAAATCATTACGGATACTCATTAAGCACATATAGCTCTTACAATGCCATATCCTAGATATGGTCTTACATATTCTCACATATCGAGCCAATGCCATGTCCCAGACATGGTCGTACACACTATCTCAAATCAATGCCTTTGTCCCAGACGAGGTATTACATGAATTCCACTTCACACACTTAGTGCCCACTAACCGATCTCGCACTCATAGTGCTCGGTTAAAGGAATTCGTACACACACAGTGCCTCTAATCATTCACACACATAGTGCTCTTATTCATTCGTTATTACACATTGAAATGACTTAACCAAGTCTATAAGCATCATGTATGCACACTTTTAAACATATCATCTCATTTAAATTTGAATTCGTATAGTAATGAACACTTAAACTTCGCTCAAATTACCGGCACGAAGCCTACTAGGCACGAAGGCCGAATACACGTCACCAGCATGATTGTTCTTCGGGACCTAGCCCGGATATAACACCAGCACGAATGCTCTTCGGGGTTTAGCACGGATATATCACTAGCACGAATGCTCTTCGGAACTTAGTCCGGATACATCACTAGCATGAATGCTCTTCGGGACTTAGCCCGGATATATCACTAGCACGAATGCTCTTCGGAACTTAGTCCGGATACATCACTAGCATGAATGCTCTTCGGGACTTAGTCCAGATACATCACTAGCACGAATACCCTTCGGGACTTAGTCTGGATACATCACTAGCACGAATGCTCTTCGGAACTTAGTCCGGATACAACACTAGCACGAATGCTCTTCGGGACTTAGCCCGGATATAACACTCTCAATTCTCATGTACATATACACATATAGCAATACACATTAGTATATCATTTACATTACTTGAATACAAACACAACATGCTTATCGACCATTCAACTTCCAATTCCATAGCCACATACAAAAATCACATTTATAGTCATAACACTCTTTCAAAATTACATCACTTATACCCTTATAATTCAATCCAAATCGAAATTCAAATACGAGTACATGATATGTACCTGATCAACTTAATAATTTAGGCATATCTAAGTGAAGTTATATCGCAATTTCTCATAGTCAGAAGCTTGCTACAGCTCGATCGGGATCAAGATTCATTACAATACAGCAAACACATTTTAATAATAAAAAATCATCACACTATCATTTTATCACTTTATGGCATGTATAAATAGACTCACGCGTGCTACGTTAGTCCTAGAATCGACTAAACCGTAGCTCTGATACCAATAAAATGTAACACCCCTATCCCGTAACCGTCGCTGGAATAGGTAAGGGGCATTACCGGACTTGTAACTCATGTCAGAACAGTAAAATTTTGAACTATTTCTTGAAATAAAGATCATTCATTTAAATAAGTACTAAGCACAGCCAGGGATAAAATTTAAACTTCTCTAAGTAAACATTCAAAAGATGCCATTTTCGCATGGCTTATATACATTAACCAAAAATATTCTTCCGCCACTAGTCTATTCTATACATGCCATAAAATAGTTCTAAACATAACAGTGATAAGCAGTGGATAATGATAGTGTGACTAGTTGCTGACGATCCCCGAGCCTGTAGCTTCGAAATGAGATCTATAAAACAGAGAAAACAAAGTAAACGGAGTAAGCATTACAATGCTTAGTAAGTTTTAAGCAGTGTCAACAGATAACAATCAAATTATAACATAGTTGTTCGTATCTTTATTTCACTCTTCCTTCGGGCATACCATCCCCTTTACCGAATATGCACATCTCATCATATACAATAGGCAAATAAACTTTCACATAAAAGTGAGCTCATGTGACATAGATATATTGTATAATTTCACATAACCTCTCACACTGATCCGATGTCACATAATCATAGGAATAGTCTCGTAGATTGCTCTCGTATGCATCACATAACTACCTTATGATTTAGTTCAAATCAAGCTCTCATATAAACTTGGAGTACATACCTATTTAACCTTTCGCATTGAATATATTTATAAGCAATTCTTATTACGAAGTCTTATAGCTTTAACCTCTACTCGGATTATCGACGAGACCTTTAGCTCAGACGAAATCCCCACACGAAGTTATCGGTTCTTACCCGGACAAAATCTCCACACGTAGTCATCGGGTCTTACCCGGACATAATCTCCACACGTAGTCATCGGGTTTTACTCGGACATAATCTCCACACGTAGTCATCGGGTCTTACCCGGAATATATTTCCAAGTTTCATGTACATTTAATCACATGTTACAACATTCATATCGACTGTCATATTTGTAATTCATTTGCCTCATCAAATATATAATAATACACACCTTTCACATTTGATCGTTCGGCCACAATATATGCACATCGCCTACATATTTCACACTAGCCATTCGGCTTTACCACATATACATACATATCTCATACATATTTCACATTAGCCATTCGGCTTTACCACATATATGCATGTTCATATTCACCACATTGGCCATTCGGCCTTATCACATATATGCATGCTCACATTCATCGCATTGGCCATTCGGCCTTATCACATATATGCATGTTCACATTCATCACATTGGCCATTCGACCTTATCTCATATATACACATTCACATTCATCACATAAAATCCTAAATCAAAATATAAATTTTCATGTATTCACATCACAATTATCGAAATATACTTCACATACCACATATACTACCATGTATACACTTTGTCTTGGCCGAATCTACATCAATCATTTTCCAATGAATAATTCAATTTCACGCCATACTATCATTTCATATTCGAATACTCATGAACTTACAATTTCACAAATTTTAATATCCAGGATCCATCTAACACTCATATATCGTTTTACAATATCATGATTTAGAATTCACGTATGGGTTTAATCGATAGCTTATGAGCAACTAAAACAAGTTTTATCCATGTTTACAACAAAATCACATATTCACTACGAGCTGTTTTCCTGTGCAATAGTCACTAAATTATTTATAACTGGAGCTACAAAACTCCAAATCACTTGCCGTTAATTTTCTCTGAATAAAGACTCATATATATTCCATCCATAAAATTTCCAGAATTTTAGGTTTGGCCAATCAATACCAGATTTTTCTTAAAGTTTCCCCTGTTTCACTGTTTGACTAATCTGACCACTCTTCACTACGAGTCAGATTTTTAATTGTACAGAATTCAAAATGTGTTCTATTTGATTTAATTTGAAACTAGACTCATTAAGGAGTCCAAGCATATAAATTTTATCTTATAACCATTTTTGTACAAATTATAATGATTTTCTAAAAATAGAACAGGGGATTTCGGAGTCATTCTGACACTGTCCCACACAACTTTAAATATCTCTTTATAGGAAATTTCTTTGCTTACACGGTCTCTTTTATAAGAAACTAGACTAACTAAGCTTTGATTACATATTTTGTTCAGCCTATAATTCCACACCAACAATTTATAGTGATTTTCTAAAATCACGTTACTGCTGCTGTCCAAAACAAATTATTACAATGTGCTCTTAAATTTCCAAGTCCAAACACTTATGAACTTACCATTTGAGTTTAAGACATATCATGGCCACACCATATCTTATTAAATCAACTCATTATGTCCTATTATGATTGAATTTACTCAACGTTTAATCACTTAAAACTTACCTCGGAAGTTGTCGAACGATTTCAACGGCTATTCGATTACCTTTTCCTTTCCCCTATCCAACTTTGATCCTCTAAGCTCTTGAGCTAAATCAAACAAATTTACTTCCCAATCAAACATAGTCATACGGCATCCATATACATTTTAAAACCAATTCATTTGAATCAATTGACCACTTAAGTCTATTATCGTTCGTTTTCAAATTTGTGTACTTGATAAGTCACATTAAACAATTGTATATGTAACTTTAACACATATTTATATTCGAATGTCTCACTGACACAAGGCGTATACATAAGCTATCAACATACATATAAATATATTTTAGTCGATTACTCAAGTTATGCACAACATGTATGTATATACACTCTCATATTCATTATTATAAATGTTGCTGAATACTCATTTAATAATCAACTCATGTATTCATACATGGACGATTTGAAGTTTCCTTTAACCAATTATATAATCGGCAATGGCTACAATAACTTATCAAGCCTTAGAAACTTCTTTAACCCTTTTAACTTCATCTTATTACTCCTAAAGTCCGAATGCACACATAACAAAATATAATGCCAAAACGCCATTAACTAGTAAAATCACACATACACAATTTATATACAAATTTCATCCTCACAATGTATATAATTCATTCGGCCATTCATCACTCACCTAACAAAACTTCATATCAAATTCCTATGACCGATCACACCTATACTTACATTCCAATATTCGTAATATTCAAAATCACATTCTAAATAAAATAGTCATGAACAATGCCGAATCCTTAAGTGTTCAAACATAATTTTTTTTACTTAACTCAAAATATATAAACAACATTTGTTCAAGACATCAAACCTCTTTAATTTCGGCTATTACTAATATAAACATTCACAAATCATATTCTTAGGAAGACTGATTTCTTTCCATAACACATTCATCATCAATACTTAGATGAAACAACCAAAATCCCTTCCTTTATACCCTAGCCGAATGCTCCAATCATCCATCAAAATTACAAATTTTAGCATGGGCTAAGTAAGAACCATGATTATTTACCTAACACAAGTTAAAATTTCACAATTTGACATAATATACTAACCTTTTTAATGACTCAAGTGACCCAAAAATTCTTCCCCTCCTTTGTTTCTTCTATTCGGCCAAGTTGAACAACAAAGAAAGAACTTTGTTTTTTCCTCCCCTTTCTCTAGTCACGGCAATGGGGAGTAAGGGGGAGACAACTTTGGTTTCTCCTCCCACTCCCCTCATATTTTATTATTCTTCCCACACATATTAGCATAAAATGTCTATAATATGTTTTACCCTATAGCATGGCCGGCCACCATCTAGATTTTTGGCTAATTTGACATGCAAACCCTTCTTTTATACAACATGCATTAATAGGTCCTTATAGATTAACCTATCGCATTTCAAAAGTGTCACACATAAGTCCTATTACTAAATTCACATGCAATCGACTAAATCGAAGCTTAAAACTTTCACACATTCATATTCACATATAATAAACATAAAATATGACGGCTAATTATTTTTATGACTCGATTTTGTGGTCCCGAAACCATTTTTCGACTAGGGTCAAATTAGGGGTGTCACATTTTGCATGCATGATTACTCAAGCATAATAATCGGATAGTGATATAGGGCTTAAGTAAAATTTGATATTGTTCTCTAGTTTCCACTACATTGCAAATGAACTATTGTTGAAAAACAAATCGATAAGGCAACTAATATTCCAAAATGACTTGAAATATGGTTTTTATGCTGCATTACTTTAACTAAGAAGTTTTTTTTTAAAAGAAGAGCGATAAGCAAACAGTTTTTCTAAAACAACACTAGCAATAATAAAATGAATCCTAAGCATATACAACCTAATGAATGAATGCTTTTAAGCTAACTCAAAGTACAACTATGGTTTTCTATAAAATGTGTTTATTTAAAGTCTTAAAATGTAACGTAAGTTAGCTTAACCATTTCGATGGCTAATGTAGCATTCTCAGTCTAGCCATAACATCTAGGCTGGGTTTGGGAGGTTACATTCTATTTCTAATATTTAGATTAAATATGTAACAACCTATTTTTTTACTCAAATTGGAACAGTGGTTTCAAGACCACAAATCTGAAGTCAAAATAATTATTTTTGTTATTTTAGTATTTACAGCATGATAGTATGATTATGTGAAAATTTCGTTAAGAAATTTTATTGTTTGAATGGCTAATTTGACAAAAAGGACTAAATCGCGTAAAGTGTAAAACTTGTGTTCTATTAGTTAAAGCTGTCAAATAGCTATAGAACCTTAAAGTAAAGGTCCTTATGTGGTAAATATACCATTGTTAATATGAGTGAACATTTATGGACATGCATTAAGTAATTTTAATGTTTTAACTAAAGGTTAATTTTGTAATTTTGTAATTAATGTTAAAATAACTTAAGAAAAATGTGTCCATCTTCTTCATCTTGTCACCCATAGTCGAAATTATCAAGAAATCAATAGATAGGGTTCGGCCAAGCTATTTTCTTTGCATTGTAAGTGGTTTTTGTCCCGTTTTTAATGATTTCTATGTTTCTGAGATCGTTGCAGCTTAATCTAGCTAGACCAGGGACTATTTTGAAAAATATTTAAAGGTTTAGGGTGTTTCCATTGATGAATATTGGTGTGTTTTAATGTTTAATGGTAGAAAATGCATGCTTGTTGTTAGATAAACAATATTTGTTAAGTGATTTTTTTGTAAAATGTCTAATTAGGGATTAAATTGTGAAATGTGTAAATTTTGTGATTAAATTGTGAATTAAATAAAAATATGGGTTGCTAGGGACCTAATTGGAATTCGGCTAGTATGGGTTTGGTTGAATTGTATGAATTTGTAATTTTATGAAATAAGGACTAAATTGTAAAAATGTTAAAATGTTAGGGGTAAAAAATAAAATTGTCTTAATGTGTGTTTTGGATTAAATTGAATAAAGAGATTATTAAATAAGTTAATTTTGATTGCATTTAGATTAAGAAGAGCGAAATGCAAATTTAGATCGGGGAAAGAGCGAAGTATTAGACTAATGAACTTATTTCGCTGTTTTTGTATTCGAGGTAAGTTCATATGTAATAAACATTATTGTGTTTGTATTTTAAATGTTTTGATATTGCATAAACTGTGAATAAGACACTACAGACATATTCGTTGATAATTTGACAATTGAGAAATCCTGGTTGAACCTTAGGAATAGATTAGGATATGAATGACTTGTCATTAGGGGTGATGTGATTTGGGTGCTGGTCCGTATATTCTATCAGTGGCTGAGTTATTCGGCATGTGTTGTGGATATTCGTCAACTTGTGTGAGCAGCACCGTGTAGCTTCATCATGACCATGAGGTTGTGTGAGCAGACCCATTGATAGCTCGAGAATGAGCATTATATGTGATACGAGATAGAGATAGCTTCGACTATATATGTGGCACTTAGAGTGCGAGTTTCCTGAGTATCCGATAGTATTTTGAATGGTTCAACGGGTATATCAAAGATGTGGATGAGTATAAGTTTGTTATAAGATGGTACAGGTATTTTCATGAACCGAACAAGTATTGAAATGAGGGAATTTACGAAAGTTATCTAACTTTGTGGACGAAAAATGTAGTAGGTTGGTGATTCAATATGAAATATGTTATGTTATGTTTTATTTGCTTAAATTGTGCATATATGGTAAGTTGATTTAACTGCTATACGAACTTACTAAGATTTATACCTTAATTTGTTTAATTTTCCATGTTTTATAGTGAAATCAAAGCTAGCTCTAATTTGGGAATTGTCGGAGACCTCATTACACTATCCAACTATCACTTTGGTACTTTTGAATCTAAGTTTATGGATATATGGCATGCATAGGATTATGGTCATTTTGGTTATGAATTGTTAAAGAATTTAGCCATTTGAATTGACTTGTAAATGTCTAAAGTCTGGTTTTGTATATAGCCATAGGAGTTAGCTTATTTTTGTATAGTTAATCATGTATATATATGCATATGGCTTGTGTCATGTGTCATGTGTCATGTTTTGGATGATGGTTATGTGATGCTTGTTGATAATAGGTATTATGGATAGCAAATGGTTGAGTTATAAATATTGGTATGCTAATGAATTTAGGCAAATAATATATATTTGAAATTGGTTATTTTTTATGTATTGTAATAGTGAGTTTGGTATGAAATTGAATGGTGTGTTGTGGTAACTATGTGACTTGGAGTGGTTAGTATTGAAATGGTATGATCGAGCTTGATTGGAGTTGATTTTAATACCTAGTTATGCCATGTCTTGTGCCAATTGGGTTGGTTTAGGTTTGTGAAAATTTGGGTGGCAGGATGGCTTGGTAAATAGCCTATTTTGTCCACACGAGTAGAGACACGGGTGTGTGTCTCAGCCTTGTATGACACACGGTCAGGTTACACGGCCGTGTGTCCCTTGGTGTTGAACTAAAATCAAGTTAGTATGCTCTACAGAACTTAGCACATGGGCGTATGACTTAGCTATGTGGCATAAGTCAGTATACCCCACAGGATTGGCACGGCCTTGCACACGGCCTGGCACACGGGCGTGTGTGGCCATTTCTTAGGGCACAAGGGGTAGCCACACTGGCGTGTGTGTTGGCCATGTAATCCAAGTCTGAGAGTTACATGGGCTGGGATACGGTCATATATTCCCATTTCGAATGTCCACACGGCCTGTGACACAAGCGTGTCTTTGGCCGTGTGAGACACACAGTCGAGCCATACGCGCATGTGTCCCCTGCAGTTTGAAAAATTTTCTAAATGTTTCAAAAAATTTCATGAGTTATCGATTTAGTCCTGAACCACTCTTAAAGCATGTTTTTGGCCTCGTAGGCTCGTATTAGGGACAATGTGGTTGATGTTGAATGATAATTACATGAAATTGAAATATGTATGTGAAATGTATGCTTGTTTATGTTATAAGTCTGATAATGCTCTGTAACCCTATCCTGGAGTTGAGTATGGGTGAGGGGTGTTACATTTATTGGTATCAGAGCTACGATTTAGTCGATTCTCGGTCTAATGTAACGTATGCTAAAGTCTAGCTATACATGCCATATATAACCTATGATAATGTGATATCTCTTGACAGTTTAAATCAAATTTTCTTATAGTAAATAGATCCTAATCTAGCTGTAGCTGATTATGTTGAAAGTAATGTGCCAGCCTCCATTCATGGAGTAACGCAATCTAAGTCAAGACCCGTAACGGGTAGCCAGGGAGGGGAGGCTAAAGAAGCCTTCTTCTAAATGATGAATGAGTGGTCTACGGAGTTTGTTTGAACAAATCTGGCTGCTCAACAACTTCCACCCCCACTTAATCCCCAATCGGTTCCCGTAGCTCCTCAAGGTGTGGAACTTTTGTGATTGAATAAGCCACCAGTTGATAAGATTCAAAAATACAGGGTCGAAGAGTTCAGAGCTACTATTGACGACGATCTGGAGAGAGCCGAGTTTTGGCTTGAAAATATAATTCGGGTATTTGATGAGCTTTCTTGCACACTGGCTGAGTGTTTAAAATGTGCCATATCACTTCTGAGGGACACAGCGTATCAGTGGTGGAATACTCTAGTATCAGTGGTGCCGAGAGAAAGGGTCACCTGAGAATTCTTTCAAGTTGAGTTTAGAAGGAAATACATCAGTCATGTAACACCCCATAACCCGACCCAGACGTTATGGCCAGATCCAGCGTGTCACATTGAAGAGTTTTATCGAAAACCTTGTTTTCATTGAAAACCTTTCTTTAAAATAAAAACCTTGAGTAAAATCCCAGCTTGTTTTTGTTGCTTTCAAAGTGAGGTGTATTTTAAAACAACTATTCCTTCTTGTATGATAATAATTACTTTGTAAAATCTCTTCTCAGTTGCGCAAGCTTTATATAAAATAGATGATCTGAGAAAACTAGTCATTTAAAAATTGAGTTGCCGAAATGTAGTATTTAAAAAAACAGTTATGGTTTAGGGAAAACCATGTTCTACTTCTAGCAAATATAAATCATAATAATAAATATAATCCTAATTTGAATAATAACAAGAGGAAAGGCCTTATTACATTTCAGACTGAAATAACTTTAAATACTAGAAATTATAGGCTTAAGAAAGCAAGTCCAAGTTGTCTTGCTAGTTGGCCACCTCGGAGTCCCTCCAACCGTCGAACCACCTACTGAGGATCACCTGAGAAAAATAAAAGAAGGGGTGAGTTTACAAAAACTCAGTGTGTATAACCCTCATCAATCGTAAAGCATACATCACATCAATTTGGGTTTGAACCCATTACAATAACTGTGGCACTTGGGCCTTAGCCCATGGTAGCCTCAGTTGGGCCTGAGCCCATGTCACAATCAGAATCAGTTTATGCAATGCACAAATACCAATCCAACCCTGCACTCCGTACCCATCCAACCCTACACTCCTGTGGGGATTTAATCGACCCACCCATCCCTACACTCCTGATGTAGCACCAGTTGCGGCACTAACCAATATTGCAGCAGAGTTGCCAATCATATAATTTGCCTAAAGCCATCGGTGGATCCACAGTCATCAAGCAACCATGCGATCCTCATTTCTTCCTCCGTTCCATAATTCCCAACCCATATGCAACACAAGACAATATGAATGTAGCACATAAACATGCAATATACCTGAATCCTACATTTAACACAGGGATATTTTAGTCATTTTTACCATTAAGGGCATTTCGGTCATTTCTCATTATCACGGGTCTAATTACCTACCTTGGCCTGTTAATAAGTCCTCGTTGGCTAAAGTGAACAGATACTATGCACCAGGTAGGATTCCAGAGAAGAGGAGGTGGGTCAATAAGACCGCTTAAGTACCAAGCTCTCCCTAGATCCAATCCTAGACATGCATATACCCATTGTCACACCTTAACCTTATGACTTGTCCACGGTCACAATTAATTAATTATTTAAGTTTTATGCCTGATTGAGTAGGTACCAAAAACTGGGTCCACAACCCCTATACTAAACACTAACAGATCCATACTTATTCATTTAGCCCCTTTAGGCCCAATCTCATTCATATGGCCCATCAGGCCCAATCACATTCACATAGCCCACTAGGCTCAATTAGTTTCATAGTTATGCAATCATATGATTTTTCATCACATAGTATCAAATTGCCAATTTTGCCTATTATGGGCCCTACAGCCCATCGGACCCATTTAGGCCATTCTGGCCCGGTTGGCCAATACAAGGCCCAAGTCCATGGAATCGCTTATAGGGCCTCTGATAACCTATCAGTTTCCCCCTTATGAGTGTTCGTACACTAGCAAGACTATTGTAGCCAAACTTTTGGCTTTTTGGCATCTCAACTTTTCAACATTTTGACATTTCGGCTTTCTCGATCTACTGTGTGTGTGCAGTGTATGTACACACCTGGTACTAAGACGTGCCGCGATCTCCTTAGCCACGAGCCTACAAACAATGTCACTCAATGATTAATCACACACTTATCAAATACGGTCACTAAAAATCAAAAATCTCACCTTTGCCTTACCTTGAACGACAAGCCTTAACAACCCTTCCTTGATCACTGATCACGGGTATTTCTTAAATCTGCGTCTATCTTAATCATTAAGAGCCAAACAACAAGTGACTCACAATCATCTTAAGTCACTCTTAAATCATCCATGAACATTCGTCCAACCTTAACCAATAAAAGAGGAAAACTTACCCAAAACCCTAAAATGCCTAAAGAACAATTCGGCATAGATCTGAAATTCAAGATTCGATACTAATCCCCTACCAAAACCGATTTAGAAATAGTGAGGGAGAGAAAAAATCGGTACCAGTAAAACCGACTGAAAGAGCAAAGCACTTACATAAAAATCGGGCGAAGTAGAGGGAGTAGTGGCAGTACAGAGGGTCTTCAGCCAAAGAGGTATTCGACTTTTGAGATTTGTATGGTGAATGGGGTTATTCGGCAAAAATAAGAAGAAGAGAAGAAGGAATCAGCTAAAATCAAAGGTGAATCAAAAGAGAATTTGAGAAGACAAAGAATGGAAAATTGGCAAGCAAGGAACAAAGAATTTGGCTTCTGAGCACTTAGAGAGAAAAATGTTTCGACAACACAAAAAAATGAGGAATTCAGCTAAAGGAAGAGAAGAAATTTTGGCATTACCCTAGAATCCTCAAAATCGACACTTATATATACTATAGCCGAATTTACCTATCCCCAAATTCCCTCCTCGGGTTCACTTCTCTGTACCCCTCATCTCCTAACTTTTCTCCCTGATAACTCCTTAATCCCTTCCTTAAATTTCTCCTCTGATCACTCCCTTCAGAGTTCACATCCAATGCCACTACTGGCCATTTATTGAGCAAAAGTAAATCATTCTTTTGAGCAAGGAGGGATTCGAACCCAAAACCTCCTTACCGTGCATGTGACGCCACCTGTAAGCCCCACATGTGACGCTACTTGCCACTCCAACACAAGGCTCCTTGTGTCCAGTTCCTCCTTCATTTATTTAAAACCCAAACTACTTGCTATTAAGGTTCTTTTAATTATTAAACTATAATTTCCTTCACCCCAAAGTTTGAACTCTAAACTTAACCAAGGCCTATTATCACATAAATAAGACTTGACTTGGAATATTAAGCACACCTTTTATCAAAACCATCATAAAAAGAAAGTTTGGGATTTTTGGGGCGTTACAAGTTAACGGTTTATCGATAAAAAATACAAAGAGTTTTTGGAGATAAAACAGGGTCGTATGCCTGTAACTGAGTACGAGTGAGAGTTTGTGAGACTTAGTAAGTATGCTCGAGAATGTGTTTCAACTGAGGTGATAATGTGTAAAAGATTCGAAGACGGATTGAATGAAGATATTAGATTGTTAGTCAGAATTCTAGAGTTGAAAGAATTTGTTGTGTTAGTTGACAGAGCTTGCAAAGCCGAGGAATTAGGAAAAGAAAAGAGAAAAGTTGAATTTGAAGCTAGAGATTTGAGAAAAAGATCGATGAATAAACCTTATCAATCTGTGTCGAAGAAATCAATAGATTCGTACACTCGTTCGAATGCTTCAATCAAGTATTCAAACAAAGATCATGGACAGCAATACTCAAGTCCTAAAACACAAGCTACATCAGTGTCGAGTGTTGGCAGTGTGAGAAATAATAAACTCGAGTGTTAATAGTGTGGTCGACGACATTTTGATGAGTGCTGGATGAATAATAGAGTTTGTTTTAAGTGTGGCTCACAAGATCATTTTATTCGAGGTTGCCCTGAATTAGCCGAGAAAGATAAATTTTAGAATGCAAGATCGAGAAACACAACTTCTAGAGGGAGACCTCCCGAAAATGAAGGAAATATGACTCATAGTAAAAGAACAACCAAGGACTCCGTTATGAGATCTGAGGCTAGAGCACCTGCCAGAGCTTACGCTATTCGCACTCACGAAGATGCCTCATCCCCAAATGTGATCACCGGTACATTTTCTCTCTATAACACTATTATAGTTGCATTGATTAATCCTGAATCGACTCATTCATATGTTTGTGAGAATTTAGTGTCTAGTAAGGGTTTGCTTGTTGAGTCTACCGAATTTGTGGTTAAAGTGTCGAACCCCTTAGGGAAGTATGTTCTAGTTGATAAAGTTTGCAAGAATTGTCTTTTAATGACTAGGGGTTAATGTTTTCCGGAAAATTTGATGTTACTAACATTTCATGAATTCAATGTGATACTGGGTATGGATTGGTTGACACTGCATGATATGGTTGTTAATTGTAGACAAAAAGACTATTGAATTGAAATGTTAGAATAATAAAATCCTTCGCATTGAATCAGATGAGTCAAATGGATTGCCTATTGTGATTTCGTCGAGGTTAGCTCAGAGATATGTAAGAAAAGGTTATGATGATTATCTTACATATGTACTAGATACAAAAGTATCTGAATCGAAGATTGAATCAGTACTAGTGGTATGTGAATATCCAAATGTATTTCCAAAAGAGTTGCTTGGGTTGCCACCAATCAGAGAGGTTGAGTTTGCTATTGAATTAGGGTCGAGAACATCACCGATATCAATAGCTCCATACAGAATCACTCTGACAGAATTGAAAGAATTGAAATCTCAGTTGCAGGAGTTAATAGATAGAGGTTTTGCACGACCTAGTTTTTTGCCCTAGGGTGCACCAGTGTTGTTTGTAAAGAAGGAAGATGGATCAATGATATTGTGTATTGACTATCATCAACTCAACAAGGTTACAATAAAAAATAAGTATCCTTTACCTAGAATTGATGATTTATTTGATCAGTTGAAAGGGGTAACAGTGTTTTTGAAGATTGATTTGAGATCTGGCTATTATCAATTGCTAGTAGAAGATTCAAATGTGCCAAAAACTACGTTTGGAACAAGGTACGGACATTATGAATTTCTTGTTATGCCTTTCGAAAAAACTAATGCTCTTGCAGTTTTTATGGATTTGATGAATCGAATCTTTAGACCGTATTTAGACAGATTTGTTGTTGTGTTCATTGACGACATTTTGATTTATTCACGATATGAGTCTGAGCATGCCGAGCATTTGAGGATTGTGCTACAAACCTTGAGAGACAAACAATTGTTTGCTAAATTCAGCAAATGTGAGTTTTGGTTTAAAGAGGTTGGAATTTTGGGATATATTGTTTCAGCAGAAGGTATCCGTGTTGATCTAAACAAGATTTCCGCAATTGTTGACTGGAAACCACCAAGAAACGTGTCAGAAGTCTGAAGCTTTCTGGGATTAGCTGGTTACTATTGGCATTTTGTTAAAGGATTCTCGATGATTGCTACACTGATGACTAGATTGCTATAGAAAGATGTGAAATTTGAGTGGTCCGAGAAATGTTAATAGAGTTTTGAACAGTTGAAAGCATTGTTAATTGAGGCACCAGTTTTGGTTCAACTTGAATCGGGTAAATAGTTTGTGATTTTCAGCGATGCGTCATTGAACAGTTTGGGTTGTGTTTTGATGCAAGAGGATAAAGTGATAGCTTATGCCTCTAGATAGTTGAAACCACACGAAAAGAATTTTTCGATTCATGATTTAGAGTTAGCCGCTATTGTGTTTGCATTTAAAATTTGGCGACATTATTTATACGGGGAAAAGTGCCACATCTTTACCGATCACAAGAGCTTGAAGTATATAATGACTTAGAAAGATTTGAATTTGCGTCAATAAAGATGGCTCGAACTGTTGAAAGATTATGAGTTGGTAATTGATTATCATCCCGGGAACGCAAATGTAGTCGCAGATGCTTTCAGTAGAAAATATTTGTTTACGTTGCGAGTAATAAATACACAATTAACTTTGTTTGATGATGGTTTAGTTTTAGCTGAGTTAAAAGCTAAACCGCTATTTCTTCAATAAATTTGTGAAGCTCAGAAGTGTGATAATGATTTGCAAGATAAAAGAGTGCAATACGAGTTGAATAGTGATTCAAACTATTAGATCGGATCCGATGATTGATTAATGTTTCGAAGTAGAATTTGAGTACCAAAGAATTCTAAGCTTATTCAGAAAATTCTTCACGAAGCACACAGTGGTTGTTTATCCATTCATTCGGGGAGGACAAAAATGTATAATGATTTGAAATAATTATACTGGTGGTCGGGCATGAAACGAGACATTTCTAAGTTTGTGTTGAGATGTTTGGTTTGTCAGCAAGTTAAAGCTGAACATTAGGTGCCATCAGGATTGTTACAACCAGTAATGATACCAGAGTGGAAATGGGATAGAGTCATGATGGATTTTGTATCGGGTTTGTCTCTGTCTTCAAAAAGAAAGATGCTATTTGGGTTGTCGTTGATCGACTAACAAAGTCTGCATATTTCATTCTGGTACGTATAGACTATACGCTTGATAGATTAGCAGAGTTGTATATTTCTAAGATCATTAGATTGCACGGGTGCCAGTTTCGATTATTTCGGATAGAGATCCGAAGTTTACATCATAATTTTAGAAGGAATTGCAAGAAGCTTTGGGTACGCGGTTGAAATTTAGTACCGCATTTCATCCGCAAACCAACATTCAGTCTGAAAGAGTAATTTAGATTCTTGAAGATATGCTTCGTTACTATGTTTTAGAATTTAAAGGAAACTAGAAGAAATATTTGCCATTAGTTGAATTCGCGTATAACAACAATTTTCAATCAAGCATAAAGATGGCAACATATGAAGCTTTGTATGGTCGAAAATGTCAAACTCTGTTATACTGGACTGAGCTTAGTGAGAAAAAGATTCATAGGCTTGATTTGATTAGAGAGAGTGAGAATAAGGTGAAAGTAATTCACGACAATTTGAAAGTAGCTTCAGATCGACAGAAATCGTATGTGGATTTGAAATGCAAAGACATTAAATTTCAAATCGGTGACAAAGTATTTTTGAAAGCTAAACATTAAATTTCAAATCGGTTGTAACAGTGGTTGTTTATCTGTTCATTCGGGGAGGACAAAAATGTATAATGATTTGAAGTAATTATACTGGTGGTCGGGCATGAAACAAGACATTTCTAAGTTTGTGTCGAGATGTTTGGTTTGTCAGCAAGTTAAAGCTGAACATTAGGTGCCATCAGGATTGTTACAACTAGTAATGGTACCAGAGTGGAAATGGGATAGAGTCACGATGGATTTTGTATCAGGTTTGCCTCTGTCTTCGAAAAGAAACATGCTATTTGGGTTGTTGTTGATCGACTGAAAAAGTCTACACATTTCATTCTGGTACGTATAGACTATGCGTTTGATAGATTAGCAGAGTTGTATATTACTGAGATCATTAGATTGCACGGGTGCTAGTTTCGATTATTTCGGATAGAGATCCGAGGTTTACGTCACGATTTTGGAAGAAACTGCAAGAAGCTTTGGGTACGCGGTTGAAATTTAGTATCGCATTTCATCCGCAAACCGATGTTTAATCTGGAAGAGTAATTTAGATTCTTGAAGATATGCTTCGTTATTGTGTTTTAGAATTTAAAAGAAACTAGAAGAAATATTTGCTATTAGTTGAATTCGCGTATAACAACAGTTTTCAATCGAGCATAAAGATGGCACCATATGAAGCTTTGTATGGTCGAAAATGTCAAACTCTGTTATACTGGACTGAGCTTAGTGAGAAAAAGATTCACGGGCTTGATTTGATTAGAGAGAGTGAGGATAAGGTGAAAGTAATTCACGACAATTTGAAAGTAGCTTCAGATCGACAGAAATCGCATGCTGATTTGAAACGCAAAGACGTTAAATTTCAAATCAGTGACAAAGTATTTTTGAAAGTATCTTCATGGAAGAAAATCCTTCGTTTTTGTCGCACAGGCAAATTGAGTCTGCAATTTATCGGGCCATATGAAATCATTTAAAGAATTGGGGCCAGTGGCATATCAGCTAGCCTTACCATCAGAATTAGAAAAGATTCACAGTGTATTTCATGTGTCGATGTTACGAAGGTATCGTTCAGATCCATCGCATGTAATTTCTACAGCAAAGATTAAAATTCAACCTGATATGACGAAAAACGAAGAACCGATCAGAATTTTAGCCCGAGAGGTTAAAGAATTGAGAAATAAGAGCATAGCTTTGGTAAAAGTATTGTGGCAATGTCATAGAGTTGAAGAATCCACATGGGAACCTGAGGAAGCTATGAGAAAATAGTACCCTGACCTCTTTTCTGGTAAGATTTTTGGGGACAAAAATTCCTAAGGGGGGAGAGTTGTAACAGCCCGTTTTGTTAGTCAAATCGGAATAGTGGTTTCGGGACCTAAAATTTGAAGTCAAAATAATTATTATATTATATTTTTAATATTTACAGCATGATAGTATGATTATGTGAAAGTTTCATTAAGAAATTTTATTGTTTGAATAGTCAATTTGATAAAAAGGACTAAATGTAAAACTTGTATTCTATTAGTTAAAGGTGTCAAATAGCTATAGAACCTTAAAGTAAAAGTCCTTATACCGTAAATATACCATTTTTAATATGAGTGCACATTTATGGACATGCATTAAGTAATTTTAATGTTTTAACTTAAGGTTAATTTTGTAATTTAGTAATTAATGTTAAAATAACTTAAGAAAATGTGTCCATCTTCTTTATTTTGTCATCCATAGCCGAAATTATCAAGAAAGCCATAGCTAAGGCTCGACCAATCTATTTTCTTTGCATTGTAAGTGGTTTTTGTCTCGTTTTTAATGATTTCTAAGCTTTTGAGATCGTTGCAGCTTAATCTAGCTAGACTAAGGACTATTTTGCAAAACTGTTAAAGGTTTAGGGTTTTTCCATTGATGAATATTGGTGTGTTTTGATGTTTAATGGTAGAAAATGCATGCTTGATGTTAGATAAACAATATTTGTTAAGTGATTTTTAGTAAAATATCCAATTAGGGATTAAATTATGAAATTGTAGATTTTGTTGTTAAATTGTGAAATAAATGAAAAATATGGACTGTTAGGGACCTAATTGGAATTCCGCTAGCATGGGTTTTGGTTGAATTGCATGAATTTGTAATTTTATGAAAAAAGGACTAAATTGTAAAATTGTTGAAATGTTGGGGCAAAAATGTAAAATTGCCTTCATTTTTGTTTTGGATTAAATTGAATAGAGAGATTATTAAATAAGTTAATTTTGATTACATTTAGATCAAGAAAAGTGAAATACAAATTTAGATTTGGGAAAGAACAAAGTATCAGACTAATCGACTTATTTTGCTGTTTTTGTATTCGAGGTAAGTTCGTATGTAATATGCATTATTGTATTTGTATTTTAAATGTTTTGATATTGTATAAACTATGAATAAGACACTACAGACATATTTGACGATAATTCAGCAAGTGAGAAATCCCGGTTGAACCTTAGGAATAGATTAGGATACGAATGACATGTCATTAGGGGTTATGTGATTTGGGTGCTAGTCCGTACGTTCTATCCGTGGCTAAGTTATCTGACATGTGTCGCAGATACTCGTTAGCTTGTGTGAGCAGCACCGTGTAGCTTTTTCATGACCATGAGCTTGTGTGAGTAGACCCATTGATAGCTCGAGAGTGAGCATTATATGTGATACGAGATAGAGATAGCTTCAACTATATATGTGGCACTTAGAGTGCGAGTTTCCTGAGTATCCGATAGTATTCCGAATGGTTTAATAGGTTTTATGGATAGCAAATGGTTGAGTTATAAATATTGGTATGCTAGTGAATTTAGGCAAATAATACATATTTGAAATTGGTTATTTTTTATTTATTATAATAGTGAGTTTTGTATGAAATTGAATGGTGTGTTGTGATAATTGTGTGACTTGGAGTGGTTAGTATTGAAATGGTATGATTTAAGCTTGATTGGAGTTGATTTAAATGCCTAGTTATGCCATGTTTTGTTCCAATTGGGTTGGTTTAGGTTTGTGCAAATTTGGGTGGCAAGATGGCTTGGTAAATAGCCTATTTTTGTCCACACGGGCAGAGACACGAGCATGTGTCTCAGCCGAGTGTGACACACAGTCAGGTTACACGACTGTGTGTCGCCTAGTTTTAAATTAAAATCAAGTTAGTATGATCCACATGGCTTAGCACATGAGCATGTGACTTGGCCATGTGGCATAAGTCAGTATACCTTATAAGATTGGCATGGCTAGCACACAGCCTGACACACGGGCATGTGTGGCCATTTCTTAGGGCAGATGGGCTAGCTACACAGGCGTGTGTGTTGGCCGTATGATCCAAGTCAGAGAGTTACATGGGGTCAAATAGGGGCTAGGACATGACTATGTGATCCCTTTTCGAATGCCCATACGACATGTGACATGGGCGTGTCTTTGGCCGTGTGAGACACACAGTCGTGCCACATGCGCGTGTGTCCCCTGTAGTTTGAAAAATTTTGTAAGTATTTCAAAAAATTTCATGAGTTATCAGTTTAGTCCCAAACCACTTTCAAAGCATGTTTTGGGCCTCGTAGGCTCGTATTAGGGACAATGTGGTTGATATTGAATGATAATTACATGAAACTGAAATATGATTGTGAAATGTAAGATTGTTTGTGTTATAAGTACGGTAATGATCTGTAACCCTATTCTGATGTTGAATATGGGTGAGGAGTGTTACAGAATACATGTTTCATATATCTCGTTTACAACATATTTAACTCAATCTATTTCAATATAAGTAGTGTTAGTATGAAACTTACCTCATTTGTCACAATTATTTTCCTTCTTCATTTCCTTTCCTTTCTCATCTTCACCACTTTGCTTCTCAGTCTTATCTTTTATCATCTTTATATCATTTTCTCATTTTACCGGTAAGTCTATTATATTATATTTTATCTATCCGTGCTTTTATTATATATCAAATTAGGAGTGTTACAGATAATGTTCTTGAAACGTAAAAGTACAAACTAAAATTGTTGTTACTTGTCAATGGCTCTCGCTTTTTCCCTCTCTCTCGACATCTTGGTGTCGTCTTAGCTACGTTCGATAATTCAATAATAAAAATAATATTAGTTTATACTCAATTCACATCAATACATAGTCACTAATATTTCACATTTTATTCAATTTAATCTCTATTCTCGGGATATGCATATCTTTCGATATCTAGCATCATATTAAAATTCAATTTCGCATTCTTTCATTAGGGACCCTAAACTTCCTATTCATAGCATAATCTCATGTCACTTTTCAATTTATTCAATTTAGTCCCTAATGTTACAAAGTTATCTAATAAGCTTAATTAGATTTACAATTTAGATGATCTAAGCTTATTAAACCCAAATTCAAGCCTAATTCATCAATTTCTATATAATGAAAACTTACTAAAAACTTAACAATTGATCAAATCAATACACGGGCTAGCTAAATCATGCTCCAATGATTGAAATTCTATAAAAAAAAATAAAAGGATAATAGCTTAGGGAGTTACTTGAAATAGTGGCAAAATGTTTAATTAAGTTGAAGGTTTTCTTTCTTTTTTTTCTAATGGTGGACAGTGGTGGCTTGGAGAAGATGATGATTTTCTTTCATTTTCCACTATTAACTTATATTTATAGTTAGATTAAGAAAGGGTTAAGATAATTAATAATGTTTATGTTTTAATTAACCTTTTTTATTTTATATAATTATAATTATAATTATATAAAATTAATGACAATAATTATCACCATCCACTAACTACTATTTAAAATTGGTTTATTAACCATTTTGGTCATTTGGATAATTTTTATTTAAGTCTCCAAAAAATTTGTAAATTAAAACTCAATAAGGATTGGACCTTTACAATTTATTCTTCGAGCTTTAGTTAACTACTTTCTAGATTAAATTATTTAACCAAAATTTAGTATATTTTCTTAATAACTTCATTAATAACTATATTTCATCCTTACGGACTCGATTTCTGGAAATGGGATTTCAAAACCATATTTTTTGACACTACAGGATTGGATTGTTACAATAATAGGGAGACTACTTCATGTTTAAGAGAGAAAATGGTGAATGGTGAGGAGAATAATATTTTGAAGGGTTTTACAAGGACAAATAAGATTTAAAAGCCTAAAGGAAATATGGACAAACCTTATATAGTTGGAATGCTGGATGGGGGGGGAGGGGATGGGGTTAGAGATTGTTTCGGGGGAAAAGGTTTTATGTGAAAAAGTTATAGTTGGGTTGATAAAGGGAGTAGGAAGATTGAATGTAAAAAGAGATAAGGAGAATGAGCTGAATGATATTGAGGGTAAGAAATGGATGAGAAAGAAAGTAGGGATAAGGAGAATGTTAATTTAGGTGGGATTAAAATAATAGAGTTTAAAAAGAAGGGTATAGGAAGGAGAATGAAATGTATGAATAAAAAGAAAAGTAAGGGTATTAGGGGGATGAGAGAGGATGAATAATAGGTAAGGAGGTTATTTATATTGGTGATATGTGAGAAGTCTTTATTAGTGAAGTTTTGGTGACTAATGCTTGAGGTTGTAGTGGCTATCCTACAATAGTCATTAAGGAGCAATGAGACTATTGGCTTGGAACCATCAAGGGATGAGGTCACTCTTGATAGTTTCTATGTTAAAGGAGATGAGTAGGAGACGTCACCCAATTTTTATCTTTTTGAGTGAAATAAAATATAAGGAAATGATAGAGAAAATTATAAAGAGTCGTAAATATGGTGGTGCTGTTTATGTTAGTTCAGAGGGCATTAGTGGTGGTTTGACAGTTTGGTGGGAGGAGGAAGTTGAGTCTGTGATTTTTAGTGCTAGTAAAAACATTATTGACATGAGGGTAAGACAAGGGGAAATAGATGATTGGGTTAGAGTTTGCTAGGTGTATGGATAGATAGATTTTATGGATCAACATATTTTAATGATAGATCATTAGTATGGGAAGAAATTGTTGAAAAATATAAGGGAATAAGAGAACCATAAGTATGTTTAGGGGATTTTAATGACTATTTGTTTCATTTCGAAAAGGAAGAGGGGAGATTTAGGAGTGAAAGGAAAATGGAGTGATTTAGAAGGATGATAGAGGATGGTCTTATCAAAGTGAGGATTGATAGAGCATTGGTGAATATTAACTAGGTTGAATAGCTCTTAAGAAGCTAGTTGTTCAATTTACCAATAGGATTATATGATCATGCTCTAATACTATTAATGAAAAACAAAAGACATAAAAAAGGGCCAAAACAATTTAAATTTGAAGTCATGTAGGCTGAAAAAGAAGAGTGTGGGACAATAATTAAAGAGGGGTAGGTTGCCCAAGTTTGAGGTTCTTATGCTTGTCAATTTGTTTAAAGGCTGAAAAGATGTAAAAGTAAGTTGATTGAGTGGAGTAATATTTCTCAATAATAAGGAGGTGATTGCAGAATTATTAATGAAAATTGAGCAGTTGCAAAATTCAAATGTAGAAGGAAAAGTCATTCAGGAGATAAAGTTTTTAGTTAGGGAGTTGAAAAAGGTTTGGAGGTATGAAGAAATATTAGAGTTAAAGGTTCAGGGTCAAATGGCTATAATGTCGGGATAAAAATACAAGTTATTTTCATCAATCAACATTACAAAGGAGAAGGAAAAATAAGTTATTTTATTTGAAGAATGATAATGCATAATGGATGCTGAATGAAAAATGAAGAATGAAGGTTTTTGTTAATTACTACAAAGATCCTTTTTTTACGATTAAGAGAAGGGACATGAGTGAGATTTTAGAGGCTATTCCTCGAGTGGTTACTTCAGAAATAAATGAGATTTTGGCAAGGGAGGTGGAAGAAAACGAAATAAAGGAAGTTGTTTTTTAGTTTGGGGGCTTTAAAAGCACTAAGCGTTGATGGCTATAATGGTTTCTTTTAACAAACATACCAAGATATTATGAAGAAATACATTATTGATATGGTGAAGAGTTTTTTCCCTATTGGGTTTATGTTAAGGGAGATGAACAATAGTATCGATGCTTATTCCTAAAGTAAAGAGACTAGAAGAAGTAACTCAATTTAGACCAATTGTGGATAAGATTTTGGTTAGGTGAATTAAATTGTTTATAGAGGAGATGATTACACCAAATCAGAGTGCTTTTGTAGGGAAAATGCAAATTCAAAACAATATTATTATTCCTGGAAATGTGTTTCATTATCTGAAATTAAATAAGAAAGAAAAAAAATATTAGATGGCTGTGAAAGTTGACCTGAACAAGGCCTAAAATAAAAGTGGAATCGGATTTCTTTGAAGTAGTGACAAGGAAGAAGGGTTTTGAGGAAAAATGGATAAGAAGGATTATGGAGTGTACTTCTTCTATTTCCTACAATACAGTGGTTAATGGTAAGATTTCTGACACAACTATTCTAACTATAGGTATTAGGCAAGGAGATCATCTATCTCCTTATCTTTTCTTATTTGTGGTAGATGTCTTGTCTAAGATGATTAATAGATATGTTGAATCTAGGAAACTAAGGGGTATTAAAGTAGGAAAGGAATGGCCAATATTGTCCCACATATTGTTCGTTGATGATTCTATGTTTCTTTTACATGCAAATGAAGCTAATAGCTCTATGCTGCATTCAATCTTAGAAGATTATTGCAGGGGATCAAGACAGATGGTCAACTTGAGCAAGTCCAGTATTATTTTTTTAGTTCTATTGCCCTTAAACAAAAAAAGAGTAAAATCATAGTAGTCATGAGAATAAAGAGTGCAGCCAATCTAGGAACATACTTAGGGATTGTAATGACCCGATAGTCAAGGATGTCGAAAAATAAAGCTCGGGACTTCGTTCCTGTAAAACGAGCTATTAAAGTATAATGACTAAATTGCATAAAGGTTGAAAGTTGAATTATAGATTGAAATAAACTAAAAGGACTAAAGTAGAAAATATACATTATTACATGTTAGTGGACAGTCACCAATGAAAGTTTAAATTATGTATATATGTTATATGTTATAATAATTAAATGAATTTAATTTATGTATAATAAAAAAATAATAATGGATATTATAATAAAACAAAAAGGAAAAGATGTTAACATGCAAAATCAGAAAGAAAAAGAAAGAAAGAAAGAAAAGAGAAAGGAGAACGACGACACCTTAGGGATTTCAAGTTTTCCAACTTCAATTGGTTAGTCAATTTAGTCCATTTTCTTCTAATTTTTATGTTTTTGGAATCCTAGCACTTAGAGCTACTCGACCCGTGTTGCAATTTTTGATATTATTCAAGTTTGAGAATGTTATTATTATTAGTTAGTTATAGCTTTAAGGATTAAATTGATAGATTTTTAAGTTAGAAGTGGGAAATGTCTAAATTATGGAGTAAATTGTTGGTTTTGAGCAATGGAGACTAAATTGAGAAAAATTCAAAATTAAGGGGTAGAATTGAAAATAGGGAGCTAAAAATTAGCTTAGAGTGAAATTTGTATAAATTTGAGGTTAAATATGGATATTAAATTTAGTCTTAGTTTAGGGACTACATTGAGGATTAAGCAAAATATAGTACAAAAATTGCAAATCTCTTGAAAACTGAGTGATATGATATTAATGTATTTTAATTGTTTTATTCCGTAGTTAACATCGTATCGGAATCCTCGACCAAAAAAGAAAAGGATAAAATCGACGTCGAAAAGCTTAGAATTCACGGTTTGAGTTTCTATAATCTGAACTCTTGTAAATTGTTGCATTTTGAACTAATATGCATGGTAAGACATGAAGTGAGTAGTTGTTAAAATTGGGATGAAATTAAATGAATTGAATTGATAAATATTTATAAGGATTTAATTGTGTGTATTGAGAAATGTACGTACTTGTATATATGAAGAATTGAATATATGTTTTGAGAATTGTGATTGCTAATGAATTGAATCAAATGCCTATATGTTACAAATATATGTATATAGAAAATGTGACATTTGTTATATTGAAATGTGAGATTAATCCCTATTAACTGTTCGGCCTAAGTAAGATATAGATGGCATGCTATAGGATAAGAAGAGTTTAGGGATTTCTTCGACTTTGTGTCGATGAGGCACTAGGTGCCAATTTGCTTCGGTTTAACTGATGAGACACTGAGTGTCAATTTATATAGCGTTGAGTGGAGTTTTTACTTCAGATTTATCCAATTAGGAACTAGATGCCAAACTAGTGTGTTGGTTGGATCCGTATATCTATTCGAGTCTGAGTCTTGTTACTAGGGAAGTTAAATGATTAAAATTGATGTGCTTGATATTGAAATGTCAATGGATTATGAATTGAAATGTGAATTTTGAATTGAAATTAAGTATTGATCATAAAGGTGAATGATGTCATTGCATGAGTTTAATTACCAAATGTTGTATATATGGAATACCATTGATATGTGTTAGAACATGTGAAATCTTGTTGATGAGATTAGAGATTAGAGATTAGAGATTAGAGATTAGAGATTGAGTATTTTTACATTTCAATTACTTGTACTAAGTTAAATTGTTCGGATTATAGGAATACCACTAAGTTTTGCTTTGCCTGCAGTTTTGTTTTCTGTGCGCAGGTTAAGTACTTCTCTTTTGATCATCGACTCAGCATCCAACAACGAATCCTACACTCAAGTCTGGTGAAGTTCAATTGTAATAGCATGTGTACTAGCCCAGTTTCGTTGAGGTCGGAACAGTGGTTTTGGGACCACAAATTCGAGTTAAAAATAGAAATTATTTTATTTTATTTTATGGTTGGCATCATGATAAGAATGTCACATGAAAATTTTGATATGAAAATTTTATCAATTGTGTGGTTAATTAGATGAATGACTAAATTGCATAAAAGGAAAAAGTTGGATTCTAGTAGCTATAGGTATCAAATAGCTATAGAATTCAAAACTTATGGTCCTTATATGGTAATTAAACCATTGAAGGGTAGTTAGTAGATATTTTAATGACTCATCCACGGAAAAATTAGAAAAGGCAAGGGACTAAATTGGAAATCACTAAAATTAAAAGATGATATTTAAATAAAAAGAAATATTCATCTAATTTCATATCATCTTCCCCAAAATTTCCATGGAAACCTTAGGAGAGAGGAAGACAACTTACCAAGCTTGAAAAGGTATGAAATCAAGTCTCGTTTTTAATGATTTTTACATTTTTGAGATTAGGATAGTCTAATCTCTATATTTAGGGGATTAACTTGAAATGTTATCAAGGTATGAAATTTGGCTCATGGATGAATATGCTAAAAATTAGAAATTTATGGTAGAAAATGAAAGTTTGTTCATAGATGAACAACTTTTACAAAGCAAATTTTGATGAAAACTTGATTTAGGGACTAAAATGAAAAATGGTAAAAACCCATGGAAAATTCTGAAATTTGTGAAAAATGTGTGTTGTAAATGCTGTTTATAAATTTTGGCTAGGCTTGGAAAGAGGGTTAAATTTCATGAATTTCATTTTCCGAGCCTAAGGATAAAATTAAAAGTTTTGAAAAGGACAGGGACAAAACGGTAATTTTTCCTAGAATGCTATAGAATGCAAATGTATATGAAATGTGATAGATTAATGGTTAAATTTACCCATATAGATCCAGAAAGACCAACTATGGAACTAGATCGAGGAAAGAAAAAGGTTTCGGATTAGTTGAAATTCAAAAACAAACTATTTTCAAGGTAAGTTTGTGTAACTTAACTATGTATGTTAAATGCTTGAATTTAATTGTATGATTGTGTTGATGTGAATGAGATAACATACATTATGAAATAATCATAAGTTGTGAAATATGGACGAATTTCCATGTTTCGGTTGAACATTGAAATTCGATGGATTAAAGTGATATGCTTGAACGAGACTACTATTCCATATGTTGTAAAAAGGATTTAGCCCGAATGGGTAATCCTGATATAAGCCGCTCGAGCCTGTGCCAAGATTGGATTTAGCCCGGACGGGCAATCCAAATTAAGCTCTTTAGAGCATATGCCCTAAAAAGGATTTAGCCTAGACTGGTAATCCTATAACATAACATGTGGCTCGAGAGTGTGCTTGTTAAGTTTGTGCCCAAAGGGGGTACATTTGAGTATACTAACAAGAAGTACATTGCCATTTCAATAGTTCAATGGAAAAAGGAATCTTGAATCAAAGAAAGGTGAAAATTTTATGGAACTTGTGATGTGATGAGCTCATCTATATTTACTTGATATTCATATGAGATTATGTGACTAATTTGTTTGAATAAGTGTATGTGTTTAGGTAACTTACCCAAAATTGATGGAATATATATTTATGTGTGCTTGTGTTAATAAATAAGATCGTTAAGTTTATTTTCTGTTATATGAACTTACTAAGCATAAAATGCTTACTCCGTTTTTTTTCCCTGTCTTATAGTGCTCAAAGTTCGCGAAGGTTGGAAGTTGGTCGGAGTAGTCATCACACTATCCACTATCCCATTTTGGTATAAATAGAAAACTTTTTTTGGTATAATGACATATATAAGCTTAATTGGCCAATTATAGATTGATGATGATGTTTGTAATCTAGCCATTGGAATGGCTAGTAATGGTTGTTTGATATACTTGTAATGTCATGCTATTCTAGCTTTATGTATATATATATTAAATGGTTGTTTTTAGTAAGTCTAACATTTGGATTAAACGAAGGTAAAATTTTGAACATGTATGCATGTAGTGGTATGCCTTGTAAATGATGAAATTTGCTTGAGATGGATGCTTGGAATGGTTGGATTGTAATTAGTTTGTTTAGTGCAGGAACATGGTAAATTTAGGTGACAAATGAGGCTAGGAAATGGCTTGTTTTTGTCTACATGGGTAGGCACATGGGCGTGTATCTTGGCCGTGTGTAACACACGGCCTGCCCCATGGGCATGTGGTCTAGCCGTGCGTCCCCTGCATCTTAAAAATGAGAAACAAAATGCTCAGAATTGGGCACACAGGCAGAGACACGAGCATGTGTCTCAGCAGTGTGGTTGACATGACCACACCCGTGTGAAAACTGCACCTAAATTTCAAAAATAAAAATTTTCCATACGGCCTAGCACACGAGCGTGTGACTTGGCCGTGTGACTTCAATTTCTTCATGCATTAAAAGTCAGAGAGTTACACGGGTTAGGGACACGGGCATGTGTAGTACACGGCCTGACCACATGTGCGTGTCTCTAGGCGTGTGACTTGGCCGTGTGACTTCAATTTCTTCATGCTTTAAAAGTCAGAGAGTTACACGGGATAAGGATACGGGCATGTGCAGTACATGGCCTGACCACATATGTGTGTCCCTAGACCACACGGGCGTGTGAGCCCTATACCTAGGAAAATTTTTGGAATTTCGTGAAAAATTCCCTGAGTTCCCAATTTAGTCCCGATTTGACTTCAACACTTGTTTTGGGCCTGGAGGGTCCATATATGGGACAATATGTATGATCTTAGATAATGAATAGTAATTCACGTAAATTAATTGAAGAATGTTTTGAATGTTCCGGTAATACTCTGAAACCCTGTTTTGACGACGGATACAGGTTAGGGGTGTTACAACATGTACCTAGGAAGTTCTTGGTTTGATGTGGTTGATATTTGATAATATTTTGGTTTTAAGTGAAATGATAGTAATTTGTATATATGGTGGTGATTGAAGTTGTGTTTTGGTATGTTGCATAGTTTAATGTAATGGTATGTCTTTGGTTCAAAGCTTGATAGCTTAAATAGCTAAAAGTTAGTTCGATACTGGTAAATTTGATATGAATGGATGTAACGCGCAGGTTTGTGCAAGTGTACACAATCGTTATCAAATAATATGTAAGTATCGAGTTATCGTCTCCATAGTGATTGTATTTGTGTTAAATCACTTAATTCTAAAATTATATTAACAACTTGGTAAATAAAAACACAATATGGTTGAGAAGTGATGATTAAAATTAAATATATTAAACTAGATGCAATGATCCCTAATGCAAATTATCATAAGTATGCAAACTATATGAATGGAATAGATTTTAGCGAAATTAAACACAATTTGCAGCAATTATAACATAAATAAACTAGGACAATTACTTTAATTAAACTCAATTTATTATCAACATGCTTAATAACATTTGGAAAAACATTCTATGGCAACTCGATCTTTCATGAGTTTGGAAACCACATTAGGTCCTTTTGGAATCCTTTACTTAGTAAATACACATTTTACTGATCCTTATTTACTAAGGGTTTTTTAGCATTCGTGTGAGGTAACAGGGACTTGTTAGGTTTGAAACAGTTTAATCACACAAATCTAAAAACTATGCAGATAACAGAGCTTGGTTAGAGTTGTTATGCAACCTGCAATTTAATTGGGTTAGGATCTAAATTGAGCATGCACATTTCAATTATCCGTCCACTAGCCGTCGTCTGGTTAGGATCGCTTAGGTAATTCAGGTGCATTTCAATCACATATGAATGAAATACAGACTTGATTTTAATTGAAAACATGATCGATTGAGGCACAAGCATTATAAGCATGAATCAGATAAATATTATTTAATCAAAGCAATCATCCTAGCTTAAATAAAATTAAGCTAACATTGTTGTAACCAAGAACAAGGAACACATAGCAAACATTTTTAGAATAAATTAAAGAAAAGAAAGATTAAACCCAAATCAGAATGGCTTCATCCAGGACTCTGACCGACAAGGCTCATTCACTCCTTCGCTTTGCTCCTTTGTTGATGGCTCTCCAAGGTGGCCGACCAAGGGCTCTTTAAGATGCTTAATTGCTAAAATCTCTATGAAGAGATGATCCTAGGCGTGGGGAATGGAAAATGCTAAAGAGAATTGAGAGAGAAGAGAATGATGAGGGATGAGGGATGATAAATGAGTGAATGAAGGGGTCCTATTCATAGGTGAAGAGAGGTGGGTAGTTTGTTAAAAATAGTTGGGTTTAGTCTCTTCACACTTCTTCCATGAGCGGCTGGCCACAACTAGTGGAACTTGAGTTGATTTTTGCTTGATTTTTAAGCAATTTAAATGCCATAATAACTCAAGACTGAGACTCGGTTCTTCGGGCAAATCTCTAATTTCTTCAACAATGCAAGGACCTCATGTAATTAAACTAAAAAGTGGTTTAAATAAGCAGCCAGTGTAGCCGACTTTGGGTTGGCTTAGTCTTCAATTTGGACGGTTTTTGTAATCCAACAAAGCTATCAGACCTGTCCAAAATAAATAAAAAAGTTAAAGGACCAAAGATAAAATTTATCCAATTTAAATAATTAATTACAACCCAAATTATTAATGAAATATTTAAAATGATTTATTAAATATAAATTTATATTTTATTATTTAATTTAATCATGCATGGCCAATTTTATGTCTTAAAAAATGTAATATTTTCAAGTCAATATAAAATAAACCATTTTATGCATGAAAACTATATAATAAAGCATAAAATCACATTTTAATAATTTCTATATCTTAATTTCATATTTTCACATATTTCATTAATTTATTAAACAATTACTTAGTTTTAACAACGAATTTAAGTAAAAAGGTGATAAATTACATAGGGAAAATCCTATATATTTTTCAGTTTACACGCCTCCAAACTTAAATCATTGCTCATCCCGAGTAATGTTTATGTACAGTAAAAATGTAACAGTCCAGTTTAGACCCTAGTCAGAATAGTGGTTTCGAGACCACATATTTGAGTCAGAAAAGTATTTAAATATTATTTTCCGTGTTTATGATATGTGAATGAGCATGTGTGAAAGTCTCGTATGAAAATTTGAATGTTTGTGTGCTTAATTTAGAAAAAGGACCTAGTTGCGTAAAATGTAAAAGTTGTTTGCTATATGTTAAAAGTGCCTAAATGATTTGGCTTTATTTATGAGAGGTCCTTATGTGGCATAATTACCATTTACATGGTTAATGGACATATATGGCCTTAATACAAATGATTTTTATATGTATTAATAAAAGGCAAATTTGGTATTTTATTAATAATATAAGTTAAATAAAACAAAGCTTAAAATAAACTCATTTTCTCATGTTCATCAACCGAAAACCACACATAAAATAAAAGAAAAGGATAGCTAGGGTTCGACCATTGAATTTCTTGATTAAGGTATGGATTTTGTTCGGTTTTTTATTATTTCTACGTTTTTGTAATAGTTGCTTCATATATTATCGAATCCATGCCTCAATTTTTGATTTTTTTGATAATTTTGAAATATGCCATGGATGAATTCTTGAGCTTTGTGATGTTATATGTTGAAATATGAAAGCTTGATGTTAGGTATACATGTTTTGTTTTTGGATTTTTGATGAATTTGAGTAATTTGGGCTAAATTGAAAAAATGTTATTGAAAAAATGTTATCTTGAGGGAATAAAATGTGAAATAAATGAAATGTATGGACTTGTATGAGAGCTATGAAAATTCGGCTCAGCTTGTGTACAAGCAAACTTTGTGTATTTTGTGATTTTGTGAATTAGGGACTAAAGTGTCAAAATGTGAAAACATGAGGGCTAGTTTGCAATATGCCTTAATTGTGTGTATATGGATTGGTTTGAATGATTTAATGAATAAAAGGGTTAAGTTTGAATACATATAGATCAAGAAAAGAGGAATTCGGATTTAGACCGAGGGAAGTCGAAGCTTATAGAGTAAATAATCCGAGTCGACAACTCCGAGTATGAGGTAAGTTCGTACATAAAACATGACGTTATAACTAGGTTTTGATGCTTATTTGTACATAGATTGTATATACATTTTAGTTTGGATGAATACGATGAGAAATCAATGGTATTTGGCACTAAGTGTGCAATTTAAACTAGCTTCGGCTAATGAGGCACCAAGTGTGCGATATTGAGATAGCTTCGGTTAATTGAGAAAGTACTAAGTGTGCGGAATTATTATAGCTTCGGATAATCTTTAAAGCACTAAGTGTTCAAATGTTTAAAGCATTGGTAATCTTCGAAAAGTCTTAAAATATCCGAACAAGATGTGAGAATGAAAATGAATGAATACGAGAATGTTCAGGTAAGTTTAATACCTATGTGGTAGATGGTACAATGTATATAAAGTTTATTGAATTGGTGTAAATATATGGATGATATTGGCATGAAATTGATAGATGAGTAGAGAATTCATAAGTACTTATCTATTGTTGTTTCATATTTTATACGAACTTACTAAGCGTTTGAAAGCTTACTTTGTGTGTGTGTTTGCATTGTTTTATAGATATCGAAGCTACTAGGAGCTTGGGGATCGTCAAAGATCATCACCACACTATCAAACCTCATTTTGGTACTTTGAAAATGTATATATTAAAGTATGGCATGTATAGGCTAGAAGTTGTGGGATTATGTTTTGTGATGTATATTTAGCCATGTGATATGGCTTGATATGGTTGTGTTTACATTTTTTTATTTTGGTATATGAAATGTGATGCAAGAAGATCTATTTGATGTGTTCATGAATGGCTAAGAGAAATGGTAAGTTTGGCAAGTTTTGGTATGAGATTTGGTCATGAGTTTAGAGATTATGAAACCATATGTTTGATATTATTTGGTCTTATGTTTAGGCACAATTAAGTTGAGTTTATGAGCATCTAAATGGTTGATAATGTTATGGCATGAATGATGTATGGTTTGGTATAGAAATTGGCTAAAGTTGTTGTGTATATATGCTTGGTTTGGTGCTTGTAGGTTTGAACCAATGGGGGTGGCAAGTTGGCTATTCAAATGGCCTATTTTTGTCCACATGGGCAGAGACACGGGCGTGTGTCTCAACCGTGTGTGACACACGGTCATGTGACACGGTCGTGTGTCCCTTGGGGTACCCTATGAATTAAAGGCAGTATACCCTCTAGTTTTACACGGCCTAGACATACGGGTGTGTCTATTGGTCGTGTGTGGCACACGGGTGTGTGGTCAGCCATATGGCCAAGTCAGTAGCCTCCCTAATTTTCACACGGCCTGGCACACGGTCGTGTCTTGTGGCCTTGTGGACAAGTCAGTATGTATGCCCTGTTTTGCCACGGCTTAGACACACGGGCATGTCTAATGCCGTGTGAGGCACACGGCCTGTTCACACAGGCGTGTGACCTTTTCAAAGTTGAAAATTTTTATAAGTTCTAAAAAGTTCACATGTTATCAATTTAGTCCTAGATGCATGGATTAGACCTTGTATGCTCGGTTTAAGTTCGTAATGAACATGAATGAATGGTATTTTATTGAATTGAGATGGTATTTGATATTTAATTATTTTGATCTAAGTTATGAGTTCGGTAATGCCTCTTAACCTATTCCGGTGGTGGATACGGGTTAGGGGTGTTACAAAAAAGGTCTTACTAAGGCAAAATTGGTAACTGTGTAAGTAGCATTAATCTTTGTCTCATAATCATGCATTAATAACTTCATGTTCATAGATCTTCTTTATTAACAAGAAACTCATGTGCAAAAATTTATAGAATTTCATAAGAAGTTTCAAAATATGCCAACATGAATCATAGTTTGTATGTATGTCACAGCCACAGATAACATTATTCATTCAACATAATTTCTTATCAATCAAGCAAACAATCATAAGGCTTATTTATGATCTTCATATGTTGAACTTAGTACTTCCTCTCCACTATTGTAGTTGACATAATCATCAAATTAATAGGTCTTTTATAAGGTTGTAATGGGGCTCGGTTAAAGGTAGGGATTTTAAGAGATGAGACATTTTGGTTTCAAAATCTTAACCTTTAACTTTGTCTTGGATTTCTCGAAATACAACCTTTTCCTTTAAGTGAACCTTTGGAACACCCCCAAACTTATTTTGAACTCAAGCTCATACATTTTTCCTTTTTGGAGACTGAGCAAACTTTTCTTCGCTCTTCCTTCGTTCTTTTTTTTCTTTTTTTTTTGTTTAAGCATGAGAACATACATCTTTTTGAAAATTTCCTCAAGCGTTGATTACAAGGACAACATTAGTTAAGATGGGTACACAAAATTAGGATAACTTAAAAATATGTTAATGTGGCTTATAATGTAGGTTCATTGCAATATACAGACCTTTAAGCTCAAAATTACAATTTTAAGGGTCTAATATCATAGGGTTGACTTGAAAAGGCTCAAACGATCCAAAGAAATAATGCCTATATCATTTTAGATTTTTATGTACCCTAGGATTTCACCTCAAGAAAGTTACTAAATCAATTCTAAAGATATAAACCTTCATGCATGTCTAATCTCAAGAGAAACTAAGTTTTCATGGCAAACATTACTAAGGCTAAGATTATACAAGCATTCCATTCTTCATTATAACATACTTTCACTCAGATAAAATCATCATTCATACTTGCATTCAAACTATCTCATTAACAAAAAATGTCTCTAAACATTCATTTATTAAAACATACTTATGAAAGAAATGATTGAAACATACTTGAAAATTTTAAAAATTTGAGCAATTTATTTGCCTTACCCCCCTTTAAAAAGAAGCAATGTTCTCATTGCAAGAAAAAAGTAATGAATGAAAACTGAACACCAAGTAGGGTTGAAAAGAAGGAGAGGTGAGTCATTAAGACTGCTTAAATACCAAGTCTTTCCTAATAACCCAATCCTAGACATGTTCATTCCCATTACCACATTACTTAGTCTTTTTCTCTCTAAAGAAATGTTAAGTTTATTCATGCTTGCTATGTTTTATTCTGCAGAAATTAAATCCTAATTATGAAAGAAATAAATTCCTAAAGACCTAAAAATAATTAAATAAATAACAAGACAAGAATCCCCCCTTGTCTTTTTCAACTCCATCTCTGCTTGCATAGTCAGCACCTTCCGTCCATGTCTCAAAGATAGCATTTGGGAACTCAAGAATAAAAGTATTAGAGATACTCTTAAAAGTATTTTGAATTGAGTCATCTCTAATTTTTGCATATTTCCAGTAAGTTTGTTGTTGATTGTGCATGAACTTGCACATATCCATCAGAATTGATAACTCCGATTTCTTTGAAGCACTTGCAGATTCAGGTTCAGGTTCAACACTTAGCTTGACTAGTTCTTCTAGCTCAAACCTTAGTTCAGGGGATGCAGATCCTTCAACTGGTTTAGAACTGTTAGGTTCCTTGTCAAAATCTTCTTCTTCAGTATCTGTAACTGAATTAGCTTCAGTTTCAATTTCATTTGTTGACTCCACGGTATCTGGTTCAGTTGGCTCTTCTTGCTCGCCTTAATTCAGATCATGCACCTTCACTACTAACCTTTTAAGATCATGATTTGTAATGTACCCTTAAACATATCACCCCTTCAAATTTGCTTGTGTTTTAACATGGGCCCTTAAGCAAAGTGAAGTGATTAATGATACGAAATAAGCACTTCCTGTCTTCTTTTTAGCACAATCATAAATCTCATTGAGAATAAATTTCCCAACATTAATGGACTTTTCTGTCAAGATTGCATATAACAAGAGTATCCATTCCATTGAGATGGTGGAACTATGTGAGATAAGCATAAAACTGTAGCGAACGAAATAAAACCATACCTTTGCTACTTGTTTTAGGTATTCCCTTTGACAAGAATGACTCCCATACTTTATTATAATCCATTGGGATCCTGGATTTGTCACAACATCAAGCACTTATTGAAGAAAGTCCCAATTGATATTGTTCATCATAGGGTAGTACTCATCTTCTTCAATATCAGGTAAGTTAAATAAATAATTGATGGACTTAGAAGTAAGAGGTACCTTTTTCTTTCAAATGATGACCTCAATAGCATCTTGCATAGTCAAACTAGCATAGAATTCTCGAACTAGTTTATCATCGGGAAGTGAACGAGCATAACAAAATTGTTCCCACTTGAGAGCATTGGTTTTATTTCTAATCAGTATAGGAACAACCATCAAATCATTACTCTTCAAGTCAAAACCTTTTTCTGGCATCATAGGTTGATGCTTGAAGATTGAATCAAATCTCTCTTTCACTTCTTCATCGATCAAAATCAGGTTTTCAAGAGTAGTCTTTGAAAATCTAGTTCTTTTACGAGACATGGTATCTTTTCTTGAAGATTGGCAAAGTTTCTGCACAAGGGGAGAAAAGAAATTGGCAAAGTGGTAAAGACTTGCTACAACAAAAATCTTGCGACAGTAAGAATAGTGCAGCGGCAACGACGACGTGTGATAGCCAAGGCGGTGTGCAATGGTAGTAGATGGTTTCGGCAAAAAGGGAAGAGACTAGGGTTTCTTCCAGTATTTGAGGTTGACGGTAAAAAAAAAGATTTAGGGATTTTTTAGGGGTTAAGCAAATTGCTTTGAGGGATATGAAAATTAGTAGAATGGAAAGGGGTTGATATGGGGAATAATTAGGGCAACATGTAGCGAAATTTTAGCTACATTAGGGTTACTTGGGCGACAAGTAATGGGAGTGGCGGCAAAGTGTGGATTTTTCCCTCCCTTTTACTGTCTTGGGCCTCAAACTCAGACTTCATTTACAAACTTACTCAAGAAAAAAAACTGATTAGTACCTGGGCCAAATTTGAGCCCCTTTATTAACATAAAAATTTAAAAATTAAACAAAACAAATGAAATTTAAAAATTTTAAATCTTAATTAGAAAATTTCTTCTTAACAAATTACATTAAATTAATTCCCAGGAAAGGTTGGAGGGGTCACAGCGGTCCCGCATAAGTTCCAATCTCCTTAGACAAAATTAATTGAATGTAATAAGTTAAGAAAACAAGTTTTAATTAATTATTTATTTAAAATATGAGTACATGAAAAATCAAGGGTTTGTTAATTTGATCGAGGGTTCAACTCACTCAACTTCACCATCCCAATAGTGTTTGAGACGTTGACCATTAACTTTAAATGTACCTCTGTAATTGTTGTATAATTCAATAGCTCCATAAGGATAAACACGGTAGATGGTATAGGGTTCTTTCCATCGGGATTTAAGCTTCCCAGGAAATAACTTCAACCTTGAATTAAACAACAAAACCTTCTGACCTTCTTTAAACTCGCGAGGTTGTATATGACTATCATGCCATCTCTTTGATCTTTCTTTACACATTTTGGCATTCTTATAGGAAAACAACCTCAACTCTTCCAACTCATCAAGTTGTAACATCCTTCTCTCACCGACTTGCTTAATATCAAAGTTTAACTGCTTCAAAGCCCAGTGAGCTCTATTCTCCAACTCTAATGGCAAATAACATGCCTTTCCAAAGGCTAACCAATAAGAAGTCATTCCTAACGGTGTATTAAATGCTATTCAATAGGCCCATAATGCATCATCAATCTTTCGAGACCAATCTTTTCTTCTAGGGCGTACTACCCTTTCAAGGATACCTTTGATTTCACGGTTCACTCTTTCAACTTGCCATTAGATTGGGGGTGATAGGCAATAGCAATCTTGTGCTTCACATCATATTTGTCAAGCAACCACTTAAACCATTTGTTTACAAAGTGAGAACCTTTATCACTAATAATAGCTTTATCACTAATAATAGCTCTTAGTGTCCCAAATCGTGTAAATACATGCTTATGTAGGAATGGCATGACTACCTTATCATCATTTGTAGGTATGCTTCAACTTCAACCCACTTGGATACATAGTCCATAGCAACTAAGATGTATTTGTTCCCATACGAAGAAGGAAACAGGCCTAAGAAGTCAATGCCCCATAGTTGAATAATTCAATCTCCAAAATGTTTGTCAAGGGCATCTGATTCCTCCTTGATATATTTCCAGTCTTTTGGCATTTATCACAGTTCTGCACATAAGCATAAGCATCTTTAAATAGTGTAGGCCAAAAGAAACCTACTTGCAAAATCTTTGCTACAGTCCATGAACCACCAAAGTGTCCCCCACTTGGAGATGAATGGCAATGATACAAGATCTCAGCAATTTCACTTTCAGCTACACACTTTCGGATTATATTATCTACACACTGTTGAAACAAAAATGGATCTTCCCAAAAATAATACCGACTATCATGAAGGAATTTTTTTCTTTATTGGTATGTCATTTCTCGAGGAATTATTCCACATGCAAGATAATTGGCAAAATCAGCAAACCAAGGTATTTCATGAATTTGACTTACCTCAAATAAGTGTTCATCTAGGAAATTCTCGTTGATAGGCACACATGATCGAGTTACCTCATTTTGCTCCAACCTCGACAGATGATCAACTATTTGATTTTTGACACCTTTTCTGTCTTGGATCTCAAGGTCACATTCTTGGAGTAAAAGTATCCAACCAATTAGCCTTAGTTTCGCATCTTTCTTCGTGAGCAAGTATGTAATGGTTGCATGGTCAGTAAATATTTTAAATTTGGTACCTATAAGATATCAGCGGAATTTTTGAAAAGCAAAAACTATAGCAAAGAGTTCCTTTTCAGTTACCGTATAATTGAGTTGGGCTCTCGTCAAAGTTTTACTTGCATAGTAAATAGGGTGAAACACTTTGTTTCTTCTTTGACCCATCACAGCTCCAACGACATAATCACTTACATCGCACATTAACTCAAAAGGTGAGCTCCAATCAGGTGTAAGATTATTAGGGCTGAGATTAACTATTTTTTCAGATCTTCAAAAGCTTCCAAACATGCTTTTTTGAAATCAAACACTGTATCTTTTTCTAACAACAAACACAATGGTTTAGAAATTTTCGAGAAATCTTTGATAAACCTTCGGTAAAAACCTGCATGGCCTAAGCAACTTCTAACTCCTTTCACATTAATTGGGGCCAGTAATCTTTCAATTACGTCCACCTTTTCTTTATCAACTTCAATTCCTCTCTTTGAGATTTTATGCCCTAAGACAATCCCTTCTTTAACCATAAAATGACATTTTTCCCAGTTAAGGACAACTTTTGTCTCTTCGCATCTCTTCAGTACCTTAGCCAAATTACTCAAAAAAATATCATAAATGTTACCAAAAATAGAAAAATCATCAATGAAAACCTTAACAAAATTTTCAACCATATCAATGAATATTGTCATCATGCATCGTTGAAATGTTGCAAGTGCATTGCATAAACCAAAAGGCATTCGCCTAAAAGCAAACAAAATTTCTCGGATTGGCTTTCATCAAACCCATGTTTTCTTCACCTTCTTCATCCTCCAAAGGGTGAAGATCTAAAACTTTCTCTAATGGATCTTCTTCAAAATTGCTTTCTATAGAAACCAAGGTTTCTACCTCTTCCATAACTGAATAGTCTTTTTTTGGATTGGGAAATTCCATCGCTTTAAGAATGTTAAAGGTTACTTGATCGTCTTGAACTCGCATGGTGAGTTCACCTTTTTGCACATCAATTAACGTTCTTCATGTGGCTAAGAAAGGCCTCCTAAGGATGATCAGAACTTCCTTATCTGTTTCAAAATCTAAGATAATGAAATCAACAGGAAAAATAAATTTATCGACTCTTACCAAAACATCCTCGATCTATCCCTTGGGGTATGCTAAAGATCGATCTGCTAGCTTAAGCGTAACAGTTGTAGGTCTTACTTCACCTATCCCTAGCTTCTTGAAATAGGCTTAAGCATCAAGTTGATACTCGCTCCTAAATCACACAAAGCTTTACCACAGTAAGATTCACCAATGTTACAGGGTATAGCAAAGCTTCCTAGGTCTTTCAATTTCAGTGACAGTTTGTTCTGCAAGAACACACTGCACTCATTCGTTAAGGCAACAGTCTCATACTCACTTAGGCGTTTCTTCTTGGACAGCATATCCTTCATAAACCACATAATTCAACATTTGTTCTAAAACCTCCACCAATGAAATATTGATGTGTAACTACTTCAGAACATCAAAAAACTTCTTGAATTGATGTAAGCCCCGAATTTGGGCCTAGAAGTATTAGGCCTTTAGTATGGGTCTGTAAGGAGGTTGTATATAAGTATTTAATTGTACAAGGAAATCACACAATTAGATGTCTACTTTAGTGGTTAATGGCCCTAAGAAGTGTTGGAGAAATCTTGGGTTCAAACCTGGGCTTTAGCAAAAATTTTGGTAATAAGTGAATAAAACCCTGGGTGCTTGGATGAAGGCCTTTTAAATTATTGTGGTAAAGAAATGACACAAAGAAGCTTGTGGTCCAGTGGTTGTGGCATCATTAAGGTTGCAAGGGAGCTTGGGTTCAAGTCTTGGCTCTTGCAATTTATTTTGGTTTTTCTTTTAAAGGAACCTGGACTTAGGCTTATAGACCTTATATTTCATTGAGGATAAAATATAACAGGGAAAGAGATTGTGGTAGAGTGGCAAGGTGGCGTGTTGTGTAATTGTGAGGTCTAAGTTTCAAGTCTTGGGATGCGCAATGAAGTATTTATTTTGCTGTTTGAGTTGTGTAGGAGGTGGAGTTGGACTGGAACTTTATGGTTGAGGTGGTCATAAGAAATTATGGAATATTCCTAATGGTTGAAAGTAATCCCACATCGGGAAGCTAACATGGGAATTGGTGAGAAGCTGGCTTTAAATAGAGCGAACCAGATGAGTTGGTGAAAAAGAAAAAGGTGATTAAGACCCAATGCAGGATGTGCTAAGGTTGGTGATCGTGGACTTCGGTGCGTTCTCATAAACAGGTGTGTATTCATGCCCTTCTTTGTTAGAAATTGGCAAAAGCTGAAAGTCGCCACGAGCGCTCTCATGTGCTGGGGCTGTTCTGGGCTCGATGGACCCGTGGGCCCGCTTGTGTAAATCTAACTGTTAAGTGGGAAATAGTTGGGCCTGATGGGCCATATGAATGTGATTGGCTCTGATAGGCCATGTGAATGAAATTTGGCCTAAAGGGGCCAAATGAATAAGTGTGGATCTGATAGTGTTCAGTAAAGGGGTTGTGGACCTAGTTTTTAGTAACTACTCAAGCAGACATAAAACATAAATAATTAATTAATTGCGACCGTGGACGAGTCATAAGGTTAAGGTGTGGCAATGGGTATATGCATGTCTAGGATTGGATCTAGGGAAAGCTTGGTACTTAAGAGGTCTTAATGACTCACCTCCTCTTCTCTAGAATCCTACCTGATGCATAGTATCTGTTCACTTTAGCAACCGATGACTTATTAACGGGCCAAGGTTAGTAATAAGCCCATAATAAAGAGAAATTACAGAAATACCCCCAATTTGTAAAATTATTAAAATACCCTCGATTTGTAAAATTACCGAAATACCCTCGATTTGTAAAATTACCGAAATACCCTCGATTATGAAATTACTAAAATACCCTCAGTTTGTAAAATTATCGAAATACCCCAGTTTATAAAATTACCGAAATACCCCTAATTTGTGAAATTATCAAAATACCATCGATTTGTAAAATTATCGAAACACCCTCAATTTGTAAAATTACCAAAACACCCTCGATTTGTAAAATTACCAAAATACCCTCGATTTGTAAAATTATCGAAATACCCTCGATTTGTAAAATTACCGAAATACCTCAAATTGTAAAATTACTAAAACACCCCCGATTTGTAAATTATCGAAATACCCTTATATTGTAAAATTACCGAAATACCCTTTAGTGTAAAAGGACCGTCATACCCCTGTAGGGTAAAATGACTGTTTTGCCCTTGAGGGTAAATGACTGACTTAGACTTTGAATTTGACTGATTTGATTATGAATGTATGACTGTATTTTAATTGACTTGACTATGGTTGTATGACTGATATGCTCTTAATATATGTTTAAAAGACTTTTACTGAGTATGGCCATTCTGCATACACGTGTGATGATTGAGCATGGCATACACGACATATTGCATGGGTTGGGAATTATGGAACGGAGGAAGTATATGAGGATCGCATGGTTGCTTGATGACCGTGGATCCACCGATGGCTTTTAAGCCTAACATTTGATTAGCAGCTTGCTGCAAGGAAGGTAGTACCGCAACTAGGCTACCATTGATGTGTATAGAATGGGTGGGTCGATATTTATATTCCCACATGATGTGTACCGGGGGACGGAGTTGGTGTGTAGCGGTTGGATTATTGGGGTGGGTTGCATAGCATTGCATGTATGATATTATTATGATATTATTGCGATGTGGGCTTTGGCCCAACTGAGGCTAAGATGGGCTAGGCCCAATTGATTCTGTTATGGGCTGTGACCCAAATGATATTGTCACGGGCTTTGGCCTACATATGCTCTGAACTGGACTGTACTGTTACTGTAATGGGCTCCAGCCCAAACTGATTCTGAATTCTGTCTGTTTACTGACCCTTACTCTAGTAAGGGGATTACAAATTGAGTTTTCGTAAACTCACCTTGTTTATTAACTGTGCAAGTAATCCACAGCGTTAGGTGGATTAGTTTCGCAGAGGGAGTCGGAGACGACCATACAACTGCACATGTTTTTCTATTGTGTTTATTTAGTTAAGTACTTTAGTTTTTGATTTGGGTTGTATTAAGGCCTCTTTATTTTCTTAACTTTTTTATTTGGGAAATTTATTTAGTATGCTTAATATCTGTTAGAAGTAGGGCACGGTTTTTCAAAACAACAACTGGTTTTCAAAATATCACGTTTCTGCAACTGTTTAAAAATAAGCTTCCGCAGCAACTAAGGTTTTAAGGGAATTAACGTTTCACAAGTTTTAAAATGGCCAGAGGTTTTGAGTAGTAAGAATGGTTTTCAATGAGAACATGGTTTTCGAAAAACACTTCAATGTGACACGCCAGATTCGGGCCTAACTTCTAGTCCGGGTTTGGGGTGTTACAATTGAACCTCATGTTTTTGCTTGTGTTGCTACAATCTTTGCAATATGGAGGTGATAGAACTTTCAGTTGAATCGGATAACTCTTCTGAGTAGGTAAATCTGCATCCAAAGAAGATGTTAAAGTATTTGAATTCACTAAGTTAGGATTTACCTTGTCAGTCTTTGCAGATTCTGACGCTTTTGGTGTAGGAATTTCAACAGCTGGTTTATTCTTCTCAACGAGCTTATCTTCGACATTAATCAATCGGGGTTCCAGAATTTTACCACTTCACAATGCCAGTGCCTTGATATGTTCTTTACCCAAATTTCTTAGATTCTTAGTATTGCTCGGCAAGATTCTTTTTGGTTTATTACGAAGCTCCGTAGTTAACTGACTCATTTGGTTTTCCAAAATTTTCAATGTTACTACTTGGCTTTGGATCAAAGCGTCATTCTTTGCCATGTGTGCTTTCAACAAGTTCTCCAAACTATTTGATGCCACAGCTAGAGGTGGTTTTGGAGCTTGCTGATTAAACCCTTGAGATTGGTTGGGTCTATGCTGCAAGAAGTTGTTCTTCGGTCTATTTCCTTGGTTGCTCCAAGAAAAGTTAGAATGATTTCTCCATGAAGGATTGTAGAAGTTGGATTGGGGTCCTTGTCCACTCCTATTTTGATGTTGGTTCCCCACATAGTACACTGACTCAGGTTTTGATGTTCAGTTCTCAAAAGAATGACCTTCCCACAGTACACATAGGAAACTACTTCAAACGGACTTGGTGGCTGAGCTATAAAATTATTAGCACTATTAGTGGTAAACTATTTTAACATAGAGGAAATAGACGATACCTGAGCTGATAACGAAGTGAGGGCGTCAACTTTATGAACTCCGGCTACACGTCTTCCTGAAGCTGTTTGATTTGTTGGCCATTGATAGTTATTACTTGTGATCCTTTCAATGATCTCATAAGCCTCATTATAAGGCTTAGACAAAATTGAACCATTTGCAGAAGCATCTACCATCAATCTTCTATGTTCATTGATACCATTATAGAATGTGTCCAACTGGATACAATGAGGAATCCCATGATGAGGACACTTATGAAGTAACTCATTGAATTGCTCCCAAGCCTCATACAAAGACTCATCATCTAATTTTGGAAAGTTTTGATCTCGTTCCTCAACTTAGCATTTTTTCTAGGCGGTAAATACTTAACAAAAAAATCTCTCTGCTAATCCTTGCCATATAGTTATAAAACTTGGTGGCAATGAATTGAGCCATTCTCGTGCTCGATCTTGCAATGAGTACGGAAACAACTTCAACCTCAGTTCACCTTTAGTCACACTGGATATCTTGAACGAATCACTCACCTCCATAAACAATTGAAGGTGGAGATGTGGATCTTCCATGGGCTTACCACTGAATTGGCCCATCATTTGGACCATCTGAAACATCACTGGTTTCAATTCAAATTGGGTTGTCTCAATATCAGGCTTTCTAATTCTTGGATTTAACTCACTGAAATGTGGCACAGCATATTGTCTGATACATCGATCCCTAGCATCAACAATGAGGACGGGATTTTGCACATGATCGGTGTAACACCCCTCACCCGTATTCAATGCCGAAATAAGGTTAAGGAGCATTACCGAGCTCATAAAACAATTAAACATCCACTTAACATACATTTCCTCAATTCAATCATTCATCATTCAATCTCAACCAACTTGTCCCTAATATGAGTCTACGAGGCCCTAAACATACATTGGGAATGGTTCGGGACTAAACTAATAACTCAAGAAACTTTCACGAAACTTTAAAATCTTTTCTCAAAACAGGGGACACACGCTCGTATGGCCAGGCCGTGTGTCTCACACGGCCACCAGACACGCCATGTCACAAGCCTATGGACATTCGAAATGGGAGTACATGACCATGTCCCAGCCCGTGTCTGAGCCTGTGTAACTCTTTGACTTGGGTCACACAGCCAACACAAACACTCGTGTGGATAGCCCGTGTACCCTAAATATGGCCCCACAAGACCGTGTGCTAGGCCGTGTGCTAGGCAGTGCCAAACCTGCAAGGTATACTGACTTATGCCACATGGCCAAGTCACACACCCGTGTGTGAGGCCGTGTGGAGCATACTGACTTGATTTCTAAAACCACAGCAAGGGACACACGGCTATGTACTTAACCATGTGTTATACACAGCTGAGACACACGCCCGTGTCTCTACCCGTGTGGACAAAAATAGGCTATTTACCAAGCCATTTTGCCTCCCAAATATGTATATACCCACAAAACCAAAGTGGCACCAGAACATAGCATAAAAGAATATCTAATTTAGCCACAATCAAATTTAATTCATATCATTCCCAATTCTAACAACCAACATGCTTTTAACCCTAAATCTTACTCAATTAAAACATACCAAAACACATATACAAACCTACTAACTTAACCTTTTCCAAACATATACATTTTACACCAATACACAAATATAATTCATATCTAATAACAACCATTTAACATATATAATATCAATAACCACAAGCCTCATAATATAAGCCATGCCCATATCCATCCATGAACTCAAACATCAACATATATGCACAAGTATGCACATAACCAAATTCACTAAATTAAGCCAACTCTCATGGCTATATTTACAAACCAAAACATAAGCATTTACAAGCCAATTCAAATGACCATTCTCACGACTAAAACATAGCCAAAACGACTCCAAATCCCTATACATGCCATATACTTAATATACCAAAGTTCAAAGGTACCAAGTGATAGGTAGATAGCGTGATGCAATCTCCGACGATTCTCGAATCCAAGCTAGCTCGATAACACTATAAAACACGGAAAAAAATAAATAAAGTAAGCTACAAAGCTTAGTAAGCTCGTATGAAATAAACTTAATGAAATCTCACAAATATAAATCAATAAATTGAATAAAACAACATAAGGCTTACTAACAAACAAACCTTTCATATACTCATTCACAAACTATATAATTTCATCCTCATTTCTTCGATTCAATGCTAAAATAGTTTATACACATACCTGTACTATCTTGTAAAAATCTCATACACATTCTCGTATTACATTTATCTGTTGAACCATTCAGAATAGAAGTCGGATGCTCAACACAATAAGTACCTATACCATGGCCCGTAGCAAAATCAAGGTAACTTATTCGAAATACTGATATCATGGCCCAAAGCCAAATCGATTTATATCGCACCCGAAGTGCTATATCATGGCTCAAAGCCAACTTAATATATCCCTTAATGACATGTCACTAGCATCCTAAACTATTCCTAAGGTTAAACCAGGATTTTGGATGTCGAATTGTTGTCGAATCACTATTGTTCATATCCACAGTCTCGTATTCGCAATTTATGCAATATCAAAGCATATTAAATACATTTGTATTGAAATTTATCACATATTAACTTACCTCGGATGTGGAAACAACGAACTAAGTCAATAATTTAGTTTTCCCCCGATCTAGATTCGAATTCCACTTTTCTTAATCCAAATTTATTCAAAATTAACTTATTTAATCATCTATTCATTCAATTTAGTCCAAAATACACTTTAAAACACATTTACACTTTTACCCCTAATATTTCACATTTTTCACAATTTAGTCATTATATCATAAAATCACAAATTAATGAAATTCCAAATATACCCATGCTAACCAAATTACTATAATACCCCTAACAACCCATATTTTTCATTTATTTCACATTTCAACCTCAAAACTTCAACATTTCTCAATTAAATCCCTATTTTGCATTTTCACCAAAAATCTCTTAACAAAACTTGTTTAACTATCAACAACTATCAAAATCTATCATCAAATATTAAAATTCATACTTATTCATCAATGGAAACTTTCAAAATCTGTAACAGCTTTGCAAAATAGTCCCTGGGCTAGCTAGACCTAGTTGCAACGATCTCAAAAACATAGAAATCATTAAAAACGGAACAAAATTTACTCACCAATTGAGCTTTCAAAGTAGCCGAAACCTAGATCATTCCCACGGCTTTCAATATTTGAAATTTCGGTGCAAGAAACTAAGAAAGATGATAGCCTTATGAATTATGTTATTATTTTACTATGTTATTTAATAAATTATTAATTTAACCTTAAGTATATAAAATTAAAATTCATTTATGCATGTCCATTAATGTCCATTTACCTTAATAATGATCCATTTATCACTTAAGGACCTCTACATTTAATGTTCATAGTCATTTAGTGCATTTAACAACTAGAATTCAACTTTTACGCTTTACACAATTTAGTCCTTTTTATCGAATTGACAAACCAAATGATAAAATTTCTTAACAAAAATTTCACACCATCATATATTCATGCTATAAAAATTAAAATAATAATAAAATTATTTTGAACTTAGATTTGTGGTTTCCAAACCATTGTTCTGATTTGACTAAAAACGGGCTATTTTAACTCTTCCCCCTTAGGGATTTCATCCTCGAAGATCTTACTAGTGAAAAGGTTAGGGTACTGTTTTATCATAGCTTCATCGGGCTCCCACGTATCCTCTTCAACCCCGTGGTGTTGCCACGATACTTTTACTAAAGGTATGCATTTATTTCTCAATTCTTTAATCTCTTGGGCAAAAATTCTGATTGGTTCTTCGTTGTATGTCATATCAAATTGGATTTCAATCTCTAACGAAGAAATCACATGTGATGGATTAGATCTATGTCGGTGCAACACTGATACATGAAACACATTGTGGATTTTCTCTAACTCAGTTGGTAAAGCTAGTCGATACGCCACTGGCCCTATTCTTTCAATAATCTCGTACTGCCCGATGAATCGCGGACTCAATTTGCCTTTGCAACCAAAATGAAGTATTTTCTTCCATGGAGATACTTTCAAAAATAATTTATCATCGATCTGAAATTCAATGTCTTTTCGTTTCAAATCCTTGTACTATTTCTGTCGATCTGAAGTTACTTTCAAAAAGTTGCGAATTACTTTCACTTTCTCTTCTGTTTCTCGAATCAAATCAGCCTCATGAATCTGTTTGTCACTAAGCTCAGTCCAGTACAATGGAGTTCGACATTTGTGACCATACAAATCTTCGTACGGTGCCATCTTTTATGCTCGATTGAAAGCTATTATTATACGCAAATTCAACCAGCGGCAAATATTTCTCCTAATTTCCTTCGAACTCTAAAACAAAACAACTGAGCATATCCTCGAGAATCTTAATTACTCTCTCAAACTAATCGTCGGTTTGTGGATGAAAATCTGTACTGAGATTCAACTTCATACCCAGAGCTTCTTGTAAATTCTTCCAAAATCGCAACGTAAATCTCAGATCTCTATCTGAAAAAATCGAAATTGGCACCCCGTGCAATCTAACGATCTCAGAAATATACAACTCAGCCAATTTATCAAGTGAAAAGTCAGTACGGATCGGAATAAAATGTGCAGATTTCGTCAATCGATCAACAACAACCCAAATTGCATATTTCTTCTTCCGATACCGAGGTAATCTTGATACGAAATCCATGGTCACTCTATTCCATTTCCACTAGGGTATCATCACAGGCTGAAGCAAACCTGGAGGTACTTGATGCTCGGCTTTCACTTGCTGATCAAACATTTCGGTACAAATTCAAAAATGTCTCGTTTCAAACCTGACCACCAATACAACTTCTTCAAATCATTGTACATTTTGGTATTTCCGGGATGAACAGATAGGCATCCACTGTGTGCTTCATGCAACATTTTCTGAATAAGCTCAGAATTTCTCAGTACATAGATTCTATTTTAGAACATTAAACAATCATCGGCTCTGATTTGGTACTTTGAATCATTAGTCGACTCGCTTTGCACCCTTTTAGTTTGCAATTCACTATCGCATTTCCGAGCTTCACAAATTTGCTAAAGAAAAACTGGTTTAGCTTTCAACTCCGCTAATATCGAACCATCATCAGACAAAATCAATCTTGTATTCATCGCTCTCAAAGCAAACAGAGATTTTCTACTCAAAGCATCTGCAACTACATTTTCTTTCCCCGGATGATAATCTATTATTAACTCATAGTCTTTTAGTAACTCGAGCCATCTCCATTGTTGCAAATTTAAATCTTTCTAAGTCATAATATACTTTAAAATCTTATTATCAATAAAGATATGACATTTTTCACCGTAGAGATGATGTCGCCAAATTTTCATTGTAGAAACAATAACGGCCAATTCTAAATCGTGCGTCGGGTAATTCTTTTCATGCGGCTTTAACTATTTGGAAGCATAAGCTATTACTTTTCCTTCTTGCATTAACACGTAACCCAAACCATTCAATGACGCATCACTATAAATCACAAATTCTTTACCCGACTCCATTTGAACCAACACTGGTGCCTCAGTTAACAATGCTTTCAATTGATCGAAACTTTGTTGACATTCCTCGGACCATTCAAATTTTACATCTTTCTGTAACAGTCTGGTCATCAATATAGCAATCACCGAGAACCCTTTAACGAAACGTCGATAGTAACCAGCTAATCCCAGAAAACTTCTAACCTCTGATACATTTCTAGGTGGTTTCCAGTCAATAATTGTAGAAATTTTGCTCGGATCTACTCGAATGTCATCTGTTGAGACAATATGTCCCAAAAATCTGACTTCCCGAAGTCAAAACTCACATCTGTTTAATTTAGCATATAGTTACTTATCTCTAAAGGCTTGCAACACAATCCTCAAATGCTCGGTATGCTCAGACTTATCTCAAGAATAGATCAGAATGTCATCAATGAACACAACAACAAATCTGTCTAAATATGGTCTAAAGATCCGATTCATCAAATCCATAAAAATGGCAAGAGCATTAGTTACTCCAAAAGGCATAACAAGGAATTCATAGTGTCCGTACCTCGTTCTGAATGCAGTTTTCAGCACATCTGAGTATTTAACTCACAACTGATTATAGCCAGATCTCAAATCAATCTTTGAAAATACTGTTGCACCTTTCAATTGATCAAACAAATCATCTATTCTTGGCAATGGATACTTATTCTTTATCATAACCTTGTTGAGCTAACGATAGTCAATACACATTCTCATTGTTCCATCTTTCTTCTTTACGAACAATACAGACGCACCCTAGGACGAAAAACTCGGTCGTGCAAAACATCTATCTGTTAACTCTTACTACTAAGATTTTAACTTTTTCAACACTATTGTAGCCATTCTGTATAGAGCTATAGATATTGGAGATGTTCTCGGTACCAACTCAATAGTAAACTCAACCTCTCTGATCGGTGGCAGCCAAGGCAATTCTTCTTGAGATACATCTAGATATTCACAAACTATAAGTGTAACACCCCAAACCCGGCCTAGACGTTATGGTCGGATCCGACATGCCACATCGAAGCGTTCAAAACATTTTATATTGTTGATCTAGAAAAACTTACTTAGTGTTTTAAGAAAAATAATTTCATTATAAGTTAAAGTGAATGGAAGCTGTGCACTAGGTAGGAAACCGGGAAAAAGAGGAGGTGAGTCCATCAGACTGCTTAGGTACCAAGCTCCCTTCGGATCCAATCCTAGACATGCACACCGCCATTGCCACACCTCAACGTCATGTATATTTTCAGGAAACCAATTTGATTAAGTCATTTTTAGGAAAAGTGATTAATTTTGGAAATATTTTCATTGCGGAAGCTTTGCTTGTTTTCGTGTTATTTTGAAATCAATTACTGTTCTTGAAAACGTGCCTTAGAGCTATCCAATTTCAATAGTTAAATATAAGTAATACCTATCTTAGCAAAACATATTAAAACCATCAAGAAAAATTAAGCGGCCTTATTACGTTTAAAACCCAAAACCTTAAGTGTAAATAAAAGGATGTCCAGTTCACCAGAAGAAAAATTGAATTTACAGAATGTGTGGCCACTCTGAATCCCTCATAGATCCAGGCCCACTATGGTTGGGGATTACCTGCGTGGATGAAAATAAAGAGGTGAGTTTGGGGAAACTCAGTGTGTAAATTAACCCAACCATAGCCTATATTGGTTCAAACCACAGAAAACAGAATAAGTTGGCCTTAGCCCAGAACAGAATTTAGAATAAAGCCCATAAGCCCATAACAGATTAGAACATATATTACATGTTTATGCAAAACCCAACTCATATCCAGCCATATGCACCCCCATACCAACCTTTCACCATGTGGGGAGACTACTCGACCCACACAACCGCTACACGCCACAGAAATATGCAGCATGGCTGCCAGAATAGATAATGTGACAGAGTCACCAGATACAGATAATCATGGCAGAGCCACTAGAACAGATATATGTGGCAGAGCCACCGGATCAGATAATTGTGGCATAGCCATCAGGACGCTTCCTCCATAATATAAACCATGTCCCCATGCAACAGATATACAATCATGGCATACATCATACGGAATCAGATCATCATGCTTTTCAGTCAAAAGTAACCCTAGGGGTATAATGGTAATCTTGCACCTAGGGGTATAATAGTAATTTTCCATACATAGGGGTATTCAAGTAATTTAACTATTCTTAAGGTTTTCATGCATAACATAGCCATTTACGTACGACCAGAAACACTTACCACATTTTCTTACCGAAATGGGCCCATTGGCCCATTATCCCGATTTTGGCCCATTAAGCCCAAAACATCGAAATGCACAAAATCGTGCACTCTACAATCTTATCACTTTAATTTACCATATATATAAAACTATTAATCTCACGAACATTCGCACACTCGCAAGTTCTCAAAATATCGGCTTTTCGGCATTTCAGCTTTTCGGCTTTTGCCGATCTAGTCTATAAGAGGGTGTCAGTTACACACCTGTTTGCGACGATATGCTGACGAGATCTATACACGAACTGCCTACAATTGGATTACTAACACGTTAATCTAACTATCGAAAACAAACTACATATTAACCCCTTACCATAATCGGCCAATAGCACATTAGGCACTAGCGATCCTACCTTTGCCGAAATTAGCGACTATATCTAGATCTAGTCTTTCCACTTGTCCAAGCCTTTGATCAGTAGCCTCTAGATCACACTAGCATAAAAAAATAAAATAGTTATCACAACCCTTAGAGCTCCAAGCCCAAATCGACAGTCTCCCTAACCTTTAGGGGTTTCGACTTTTTCTAAAACCTGAAATAAAGATTAGGCTCAAAAACTTACCACTGGTTCCTTCGGTCAATGATTCCAATTAACTCCTACTCGATTTTGATGCAGATCTAGCCCCTCAAATGATAACAAAAGTCGAGCCTTTAGTGATCTTAAAATTCGGCTATATCCCTATGGCTATGCATTTTCTGTTTTTTTTGTAATAGTGAAGAAAAGATGGGGGTTTTGTAGTGGCTTTGTCGAGTGAGGTTTAGGGTTCAGAAAAAGAAAGAATTGATCAAAAAGGATGAAGAAAAATCAGTAGGTTTTTACTAGGAGAATTCAGAACAGACAATATGAACTTTCGGGATTTCGGCTTTTGTGATATTCGGCTGTAAGGCTTAAAAATAATAGTAAGAAAGTGGTGCAGAGTAGAGTGGTAGAAGGATGCGGCTATGGAGAAAAGAAGAGGAGAAGGTAGATGGAGAGAAAAAGGAAAGAAAGGAGGAGGAGGAAGGATGGTCAGAAAAACGGCACAATTTACCCCCAAATGCCAAATTTATACTTGGCATTTAACCTAGCCGAAATTTGCCCCCTAAAGAAACCCTTGGCCGGCCAACTCTTGCTCCTCAAGAGCCCATCATTCAGCCAATACTACTCTCCCTACTCAGCTCCTAAATCCTCTCCCTTATCCCCTCTTTACTCAATCTCCTTAGCAACTCAAACTCCTCTTGACAGTCTTTTACTTTAGTTCCATTACTTACCCTTTCTAAACATAAAAAATAATTCCCTTAATATGCTCCCATTGTGACTTGAACCTTGGTTCTCCCTAGCATCTTTTATAGCCTTCCCAATGGCGTCACATGCCACTTTGCCACCTGCTTCCTTATGCTTTATTTTACCCAATTAGTACTTAAAAGCCCAGTTAACCAGAACCCCCTTTTTTCCCTATGGAATTAAAATTAATTAAAAAATACTGGGTTTTAACTAAAGCTTGGGCCTTCTAGAGGCCTACTAACATAATTAAACCTATGCCAAGCAGACAGAACACAGAAATTTTAAATTTTGCCAGCATACACAGAATTCCTGAAAATTGGGGCGTTACTATAAGTACTAATTCAATCTTCTTTCCAGACACTTTGGTATCTAAAATGTAAGGGAGACAAGCTTTGCAACCTTTTCTCACATATCTTTGAGCTGGCATAGTTGATATCACAACTGGTAATCCACCCAATTCATCAGATTCAATCCAAAGAATTTCATTATTCTAACATTTCAATTCGATAGTCTTTGGTCTAAAATTCACAATGGCATCATGCAGAGTCAACCAATCCATACCCAGAATCACATCAAACTCATCAAATGGTAAAAGCATCAAGTCAGTCAGAAAACAGTAACCCCGAGTCATTAAAGGACAGTTCTTGCATACTTTGTTAACTATAACATACTTGCCTAAGGGGTTCAATACTTTAATTACAAATTCTATAGACTTAACAGAAAATTTCTTACTAGACACCAAATTCTCACAAACATACAAATATGTCGATCCAATATCAATTAAAGTAATCACATTAGTATCGTAAAGAGAGAATATACCGGTAATAACATTTGGGGATGACGCTTTTTCATGAGCGCGAATAGTGTAAGCTCTGGCTGGTGCTCTAGCTTCAGATCTCACAGCTAAATCCTTTGGTGCTCCTTTCCCACTAGATATATTTCCCACATTTCTCGGTAGTTTCCCTTTCGTAGTCGTATTATTCGGTCTTGCGTTCTAAAATGTATATTTCTCAAATAAATTTGGGTAATTTTTGGATAAAATGATCTGGCAATCCACATTTGAAACAGGCTTTAACATTCTTATTCCAGTACTCTCTAAAATGGCGTCTCCATCACTGTTGTCACTCAGGTTTGTTGTTCCTCACACTGCCAACACTCGTGACGGAAGTAGCTTGAGCTTTAGAATTCACATGTTGATTTCCACGATCTCTGTTTTGATATCTCCGCTGATGCATTTGATCGACTATACAAATCTTAAGATTTCTTTGATGAAGAATGATAAGATTTATTCATCGGTCTTTTTCTCGAATCTCTAGCCTCTAAATCAGCTTTCCTCTTTTCTCAACTAAAATCTTTGGCTTTGCAAGCCTGATCAACTAACACAACAAATTCTTTTAAATCTAATATCCTGACCAGAAGTTTAATATCTTCGTTCAACTCGTCAACAAACCGCTTACACATAATCTCTTTGGTATAAACATACTCCCTAGTGTACTTGCTTAACTGTACAAATTCTCTTTCTATTCGATTACAGTCATGCGGCCTTGTTTTAGTTCTAAAAACTCTCTATGCTTTTGCTCCAGGAACCATTGACTGATGTATTTCTTTCAGAATTCAGTATGAAGGAACTCCCAAGTGACTCTCTCTCGGCACAACTGACACTAGCATATTCCACCATTGGTACACGGTGTCTCTCAATAGTGACATATCACATTTTAAACATTCAGCAAGTGTGCAAGAAAGCTCATTAAACACTCAAATCGTATTCTCAAGCCAAAATTTTGCTCTTTCAAGATCATCATCAATGCTAGCTCTGAACTCTTCAGCCCCGTGTTTACGAATCTTGTAAACTGGAGGCTTATTCAATATTAAAAGCTCGACTCCTTGAGGAGCTACAGGAATCAGATAGAGATTAGGAGGGGTAGAGGTTGCTGAGTAGCCGGGTTTGTCCGGATATACTACGTAAACCATTCGTTCATCATTTGGAAAAAAGCTTCTTTAGCCTCTCCTCCCTAGCTACACGATATGGGCCTAGAATCAGATAGCGCTGTCTCTTGAGTAGGAGCTAGCGCATTACTCTCAACCTCATCATCTATAGCTTGATTGGGATCCATTTACTGTACAAAAACACATTTTAAAATGTCAAGAGTCGTCACACTATTACAGTTTATATTTGGCATGTATAGCTAGACTCTCACACACGCTACGTTAGTCCTAGAATTGAGTAAATCATAAATCTGATACCAATAAATGTAACACCCCTCCCCTCACCCATATTCAATGCCGAAATAAGGTTAAAGAGAATTACCAAACTTATAAAACAATTAAACATCTATTTAACATACATTTCCTCAATTCAATCATTCATCATTCAATCTCAACCAACTTGTCTTTAATATGAGCCTACGAGACCCTAAACATACATTGGGAATGGTTCGAGACTAAACTAATAACTCAAGAAACTTTCACGAAACTTTGAAATTTTTTCTCAAAATAGGGGACACACGCCTGTGTGACTAGACCGTGTGTCTCACGCGGCCACCAAACACACTCGTGTCATAGGCCATATGGACATTCGAAATGAGAGTATATGGTCGTGTCCCAACCCATGTCCAATCCCGTGTAACTCTCTGACTTGAGTCACACGACCAACACACACCCCCGTATGGATAGCCCGTATGCCCTAAATATGGCCCCACACGCCCGTGTGCCAGGCTGTATGCTAGGCCATGCCAAACCTGTAGGGTATATTAACTTATGCCACACGGCCAAGTCACACGCCCGTGTATGAGGCCGTCTGGAGCATACTGACTTGATTTCTAAAACCACACCAGGGACACATGGCCGTGTACTTAACTGTGTGTCACACACAGCTCGGTCACACGCCCGTGTCTCTGCCCGTGTGGACAAAAATAGGCTATCTACCAAGCCATTTTGCCACCTAAATATGCATATACATACGCAACAAAACATAGCATAAATGAATATCTAATTTAGCCACAATAAAATCTAATTTATACCATTCCCAATTCTAACAACCAACAAGCTTTTAACCTTAAATCTTACCCAATTAAAACATTCCAAAACACATATACAAACCAACTAATTTAACCTTTTCCAAACATATACATTTTGTACCAATTCACAAATACAATTCATATCTAATATCAAACATTTAACATATATAATATCAGTAACCACAAGCCTCATAATATAAGCCATTCCCATATCCATCCATGAACTCAAACATCAATATATATGCACAAATATGCACATAACCAAATTCACCAAATTAAGCCAACTCTCATGGCTATATTTACAAACCAAAACATAAGCATTTACAAGCCAATTCAAATGGTCATTATCACTACCAAAACATAGCCAAAATGACTCAAAATCCCTATACATGCCATATACTTAATATACTAAAGTTCAAAGGTACCAAGTGATAGGTAGATAGCATATGCAATCTCCGACGATCCCCAAATCCAAGCTAGCTCAATAACATTATAAAACATGAAAAAAAATAAACAAAGTAAGCTATAAAGCTTAGTAAGCTTGTATGAAATAAACTTAATGAAATCTCACAAATGTAATTCAATAAACTCAATAAAACAACATAAGACTTACTAACTAACAAACCTTTCATATACTAATTCACAAACTATATAATTTCATCCTCATTTCTTAAATTCAATGCTAAAATAGTTTATATACATACCTGTACCATCCTGTACAAATCTCATACACATTCACATCTTACATTTATCTGTTGAACTAGTCGGGATAGAAGTCAGATACTCAAGGATCTAACACGATAAGTACCTATACCATGGCCTGTAGCCAAATCCAAGTAACTTATCTAAAATATTGATATCATAGCCCAAAGCCAAATTAGCTGATATACCAAATCAGTTTATCTCACACCTGAAGTGCTATATCATGGCCCGAAGCCAACTCAATATATCCCCTAATGACATGTCACTAGCATCATAAACTATTCCTAAGGTTCAACTGGGATTTTAGATGTCGAATCGTTGTCGAATCACTATTGTTCATATCCATAGTCTTGTATTCATAATTTATGCAATATCAAATCATATTAAATACATTTTTATTGAAATATATCGCATACAAACTTACCTCGGATGTGGAAACAACAAACTAAGTCAATTAGTCGATAACTTTAGTTTTCCCCCGATCTAGATCTGAATTCCACTTTTCTTGATCTAAATTTATTCAAAATTAACTTATTTAGTCATCTATTCATTCAATTTAGTCCAAAATACACTTTAAAACACATTTACACTTTTACCCTTAATAATTCACATTTTTCACAATTTAGTCCTTATTTCATAAAATCACAAATTAATGAAATTCCAAATATACCCATGCTAGCAAAATTACTATAATACCCCTATCAGCCTATATTTTTCATTTATTTCACATTTCAACCACAAAATTTCAACATTTCTCAATGAAATCCCTATTTTATAATTTCACTAAAAATCTCTTAACAAAACTTGTTTAACTATAACTACTATTCAAAATCTATCATCAAATATCAAAACTCATACTTATTCATTAATGGAAACTTTCAAAATCTTTAACAGCTTTGCAAAATAGTCCCTAGGCTAGCTAGACCTAGTTTCAACGATCTCAAAAATATAGAAATCATTAAAAACAGAACAAAATTTACTCACCAATTGAGCTTTCAAAGTAACCGAAACCTAGCTCATTCCCATGGCTTTTAATCTTTGAAATTTCAGTGGAGGAAACTAATATGCTTTTGATAACCTTATGCATTATGTTATTATTTTACTATGTTATTTCATAAATTACTAATTTAACCTTAAGTATATAACATTAAAATTCATGTATGCATGTCCATTAATGTCCATCTACCTTAATAATGACCCATTTATCGCTTAAGGACCTCCACATTTAATATTCATAGTCACTGCATTTAAGAACTAGAATTCAACATTTACGCTTGAAGTGTGACCAACCAAATGATAAAATTTCTTAACAAAAATTTCACACCATCATATATTATTGTTGTAAAAATTAAAATAATAATAAAATAATTATTTCAACCTCAAATTTATGGTTTCAAAACCATTGTTTTGATTTGACTAAAAATGGGCTGTTATAATCGGCTTTATTTCCTTGGTCTTGATTCTGATTTCCAAGGTCCATCTCAACTTGTCTTTGAGTTGTTCGTTCACGTCTTCTTTGTCTGAAAGTTAGCTCAATTTCAGGGTCTACAGAGAGTAAATCAATAATCCGATCTATGTTCATAAACACCTGAAAAGAAAATCACAAAATTAAAAAGAATAAGTTAGTAATGTTAGAAATAAACCAAATTGGAAGTAAATAATTTCACAAAAAAAAAAGACTATGGCAACAATTAACAATCCCTGGCAACGGCGTCAAAAACTTGTAATGCGTAGGTTTGTGCAAGTGTACACAGTTGTTATCAAGTAATAAGTAAGTATCAAGTTATCATCTCCACAGGGATTGAATTTGTGTTAAATCACTTAATTGTAAAATTATACTAACAACTTGGTAAATAAAAACACAATATGATTGAGAAATGATGATTAAAATTAAATATATTAAACTAGATGCAATGATCCCTAATGCAAATTATCCTAAGTATGTAAACTATATGAATGGAATAGATTTTAGTAAAATTAAACATAATTTGCAACAATTATAACATAAATAAACTAGGGAAATTACTTTAATTAAACTTAATTTATTATTGACATGCTTAATAAAATTCGGAAAAACATTCTATGGCAACTCGATCTTTCATGAGTTTGGAAACCACATTAGATCCTTTCAGAATCCTTTACTTAGTAAATACACATTTCACTAATCCTTATTTACTAAGGTTTCTTAGCATTCATATGAGGTAACAGGGATGTGTTATGCTTGAAATAGTTTAATCACACAAATTTAAAAACTATGCAGATAACAGAGCTTGGTTAGAGTTGTTATGCAACCTGTAATTTAATCAAGTTAGGATCTAACATGAGCATGGACATTTCAATTATGTGTCCACTAGCCGTCGTCTGGTTAAGATCGCTCAGCTAATTCAAGTGCATTTCAATCACGTATGAATGGAATATAGACTTGATTTTAATTGAAAACATGATCGATTGAGGCACAAAATTATAATCATGAATCAAATAAATATTATTTAATCAAAGCAATTATCCTAGCTTAAATAAAATTAAATTAAAATTGTTGTAAACAAGAACAAAGAACACGTAGCAAAAATTTTAGATTAAATTAAAGAAAAGAAAGATTAAACCCAAATCAAAGTGGCTGTCACCCAAGACTCTAACCGACAAGGCTCCTTTACTCCTTCGCTTTGCTTTTTTGCTGATGGCTCTCTAAGGTGGCCGACCAACGGCTCTTTAAAAGGGTTAATTGTTAAAATCTCTATGAAGAGATGATGCTAGGCTTGGGGAATGGAAAATGCTAAAGAGAATTGAAAGAGAAGAGAATGATAAGGGGTAAGGGAATGAAGGGGTCTTATTTATAGGTGAAGAGAGGTGGGTGGTTTGCTAAAAATAGCTGGGTTTAGTCTCTTCACACTTCTTCCATGAGTGGCCGGCCACAATAAGTGGAATTTAACCTAGTTTTTGCTTGATTTTTAAGCAATTTATGTGACAGCCCTAATTTGACCCTAGTCGGAAAGTGGTTTAGGGAACCACAAAATTGAGTCACGAAAATAATTAGATGTTATATTCTGTGCTTATTGTATGTGGAATTTGTATGTGTGAATATTTCGTGCCTTGATTTTATCAATTAGGTGTTAATTTATAAGAAATGACTCATGTGATAAGAATTGAAAATGTGATAGGTGATTTTTAAAGTGACCAAATAATGCATGAATTATTGACATGGGGGAATTGCATGTCAAATGGACCACTTTTAATATAGTGGCCGGCCATAATGATGGTTGATAAATAATATATGCATTTTATTTTAGCATTATAATAGTTAATGGCTTTATATTATGAAATAAATAATAATTAAAATAAGAGAAGAGTGATAAAAAAAATGTATGTTCATCTTTCTTTTCCCCATTGCCGTAACTAGTGAAAGAAAAATAGAAGAAGAAGCCAAGGCGTTCGGCCATGGTTATTTCATAAATCAAAGGTATGTTAATGTGATTTTTATGTAATTGTTTATGAAATTAAATTGATAAGTGCATCATATAGTTAACCCATGGTTTAAATTCATGAATTATTGAACATATGTGTATTCGGCAATTTGTAAATTGTCATAATTTGATAGCTTTTGTAAGGTGTTGTTTAGATGTTAAATTTTCTTATATGATGGCCGAATGAGTGTAATGTTAATGAATGATTAAGTTGAATTCATTGTTGAGGGGTATGAAGTTGAAGTTGCCGTATATATATGCTTTTGGGAAAGGAAATTTCTTTTTATTTAAATTAAGCATGTTCTTATTAAATTGAGCTTTGAATTGATGTAATTAATTGGAAAATTTGTTGTTTATTTAGGTGATAGAAAGTATGAAATGGTCTTATGTGATACTTGTATATAAGTAGATGGAAATGAAGTGTCGTATATTTTTGTGTATGGGATTAATTGTACTTTGATTATAATGTGCATGATTATTACTATGTTTAATATTGGTGAAAGCCTAATATACTCATGATACAATGCTAGACTATTTGATCAATATGTGTTAAGGGAACATGAATAAATATCTAATTGATGAGCTATATATTCAGCTATATGGTTAAGATATGTATATGAAATTATGATAAGTCATATGATTTTTGTGTTTGTGTATGTGAACTAGGTATACAATGAATATTCGGCTATGATGGTTAAAGGTTAAGTCATAGGAATTTTGGTGATATACATATTCGGCCATTAGGGTTATATGTACTTTGGCTATGTGGGTTATGTGTTAAGGTAAGTTACTTATTTGATATGTGTATTCGGTCATAAAGGTGTACATGAGGAAATGTTAAATTAATTGTATTAAATTGCTTAATGTGATTAAAAATGTGTATAACTATTTTGTATTTGAGCTAAAAGTAGCTATATGATCTATTAAATTTCTTGCCATCTTCGGCCATAAGCTAGCATGATGGGGCTTTAATAAGTTAAATTTGTTTGAATTAGCTCAAGAGCATAGAGAACCAATGTTGGACAGGGCAAAAGAGAAAGTAGTTGAATAGCCGATCCGAGACTGTTCGAAAATATTCGAGGTAAGTTTTAAGTAGTTAAACATAAATAATATTCGATAATGACATGACATATTATGAGAATTAAGTATTACTTGTAATGTATGTATATGGCTGAATGGCAAATATAATATGGAAGTAAAATGTGATATGCTTTTATGATCAAATGATAAGTGTTAAATGAATATGAGTGAGATGTTATGTGTAAATTATCAAATGATAAGTGTGGATGATGAAATGAAATAAAAGTGAATAAAATGTAGGATGATATATTCGAATGATGCTAGTACCTAATTTGGTGTGATTGTGTTACATGAAACTTGTTGATTTGAATATTGTACGGTACTATTCGGGCCTTTGAGCCTAGCAGGCTATAATACCGGTAAGATACTATTCGGGCCTTTGAGCCTAGCAGGCTATGATGCCGGTGAGATACTATTCGGGCCTTTGAGCCTAGCAGGCTATAATGCCGGTGCGATACTATTCAGGCCTTTGAGCCTAGCAGGCTATAATGCCGGTGAAATGAAATCGGGCTTCGAGCCTAGCAGGCAAAATGCCGGTGGATGAATTCAGGTTTAAAACCTAGCAGGCTAAATGCCGGTGATTTGATAAAAGACTAACACTAAGATACCTCGTGTTAGAACGACAATTGAATACATTCAATACGTTAAGTTGGCCAGGTACGTATTATTTACTTATATGTGAGTTTGATTTGAATTGAATCATAAGTGTATAATGTGATACATATGTGAATAAATGTTATAACTATATCTATGATCATGATACATTCGATCAAGGTGTGAAAGTATGTGAAAGTATTTGATTTATTTATGTTATATGAATTCAAATTAAGTGAAATAAGAATGCTAAATGTGCATTATGTGCTTGTGTATATTCGGTCAAATGGCAATATACCTAGAAAATGGCCTATTGAGAAATTGAATGATCGAAGTATAATTGAGTTTATTTGTTTTCATTGCTTAAAACTTACTAAGCTTATGAAAGCTTACTCCGTTTGTTACGTTTCTCTGTTTCATAGATTGTTGACTCCAGTCACCTGCTCGGGGGGGGATCGTCAGCAACTCGTCACACTATCTATCATTTTGGTACTACTATGTTTTGGAGCTAGTATGGCATGTATAGAATAGACTTAAGTGAATGATTTTTTGAGATGTTGTTGCATATAAGCCATGTGAATATGGAAACTTTTGAATGTCGGTATAAGTTTGAATTTCGATCATTTGATTGTGTTTGGCTATGCATATAATTGCTAATGAACTTATGTAAGTGTGAATGTACAAATGTAGTGTTTTGGATTGGTAACTCTTCATAACCCACTCCGGCGGGTGTAACAATTTAAATGCCATAATAACTCAAGACTGAGACTCGGTCCAATGTAAATCCTCGGGCAAATCTCTAATTTCTTCAACAATGCAAGGACCTTGTGTAATTAAACCAAAAAAGTGGTTTAAATGGGTAGCCATCTGTAGCCGAATTTGGGTTGACTTGGTCTTCAATTTGGACGGTTTTTGTAATCCAACAAAGCTATCAGACCTATCCAAAATAAATTAATAAGTTAAAGGACCAAAGAATAAAATTTATCCAATTTAAATAATTAATTACAACCCAAATTATTAATAAAATATTTAAAAAGATTTATTAAATATAATTTTATATTTTATTATTTAATTTAATCATGCATGACCCATTTTATGTCTTAAAAATGTAATATGTTCAAGTCAACATAAAATAAGCCATTTTATACATGAAACCTATATAATAAAGCATAAAATCACAGTTTAATAATTTCTATGTCTTAATTTCATATTTTCACATATTTCATTAATTTATTAAACAATTACTTAGTTTTACCAATGAATTTAAGTAAAAAAGGTGATAAATTACATAGGAAAAATCTTATATATTTTTCAGTTTACAATGGAAGTCTTGAATGAAATATGCTTTGTTGATGTGTTTGAAGTTATAAAATATGGTACCAATGAGGGTACATTTGTTAGGCACTTAAGATGGTTTTTTTGGTATGAATTTTGTATGTTTAATTGTGTTTTAGATAGGTTAAATGACTGGTGAAATGGTTGCTTAGTGCCCAAGCAATCAAAATTTGGTAAACTTGAGTTTTAAGGTACGTTTAGGTGCACATGGTTTGTCATACGGTCTTGTGTCACACATGGGTAACGCACACGGACGTGTGCCGTCAATGTGTAGAATATTTAAATGAGTGTAGTTTTCACATGGGCTGACACACGACTTGTAACACGACCGTGTGACCTAAGTTAGAGAGTTACACGGGTAGAGACACGGGTTGGGACACGACTGTGGGTCTCAAGTCAGTGAATTACACAGGCAAGGACACGGGCTGGGACACATCCATGTGTCCTTATTTCGAAAATCACATGGCCTGGGGTATTCCATACTGCCGTGTGTCCCTTATTTTTAGGTATTTTGAGATTTTACCCTAAACTTCTAGAATTTTTTCAAATTAGACCCTGTTAGTTCTTAAATCATTTTTAGGGACCTATAAACTCATATTTAGGACTGTGTGGATAATTTTTACTATAATTTGAATGATATAGCCTGCATTTTAATTATTTTTGATTAATGGATTGATTTTTTTGGTAATGCTTGTGACTCTAATCTATCAACGGAGAGGAGTTAGGGGTGTTACAAGGATCTTTTCATTTTTAAGGAAAAAAAAGACGGAGGCCATGTGCTATATTAAAGAGAGGATTATAAAGAAGATACAAGGATAGAAACAAAAGTTACTTAGCCCAATTAGAAAAGAGGTTTCAGTTAAAGTAGTGGCATGAGCAATCTTGATTTACACTATATAGAGTTTCAAAGTGATATGTGATGAAATTAACATTATTATTGCTAAATATTGGCGGGGACAGAAACAAGAAGAGAAAAAGGTGCATTGGTTAAGTTGGTTCAAACTTATTGATATAAAAGGTGACGAAGGAATGAGTTTCAAGCAATTAGGATTGATGAATAAAGTGTTATTGGTGATGCAATGTTGGAGGTTTTTAATGTACCCAATTGCTCTTAGGGCTAAAGTTATTAAGGGGATTTATTTTCCACACAATTATTTGATGGAGGTAAGAAGGGAGCAAAAGCTTCATGGATTTAGACCGGTTTATTGAATGGAAGAGAATTCTTAAAAGAAAAAGTTTAATGTAAGGTAATGAATGGAGAGAAGATTGATATTTGGGTTGACCATTGGATACCTAATGTGAAGCTTAATAGGGCAATAAATCACGAGGAAAACCTACCAATTAAGGTGTTAGAGTTGATTGATAATGAAACAAGGAGATGAAAATTAGAAACAGATGAAGAGGTGATTCTGGAGGAACACTATAAGGCTATAAAAGAATTACCAATTTGTTTGCATGGTGAAAATAGACTAACATGGACAATAGCTAGAAATGGTATGTATGTAATAAAGTATGGTTACCATGAATTAAAAGAAAAGGAGAAACAGAGGACTGTTCAAAGGGCATTGTCTTCTCATATTTTTTGACCATAGGTATCGAAGACCATTTGGAATCTTAATGTTCCAAATAAAATTAAACATTTTATGTGGAGGGCATGTGTGAATTTCTAAACTACTGGGGTTAATTTATGGAGGAGATTAAAGGAGTGCTTTTTATGCCTTATTTGTATAAATGTAGTGGAAATAGTTGAGCAAATTCTACTAATATGTGAATGGGCACAAGCTGTGTAGTTTGGATTGGAGTTGGGGTTCAAAGTGGATAAAAATCATATCAAATCGTTTGATGAATGGTTCTTGGATGATTTTAAGATTGTGAGTAATGATAAAATAGAAAGAAAAGAGATAACAAGCATCATTAGGATTACCTACTAGCAAATATAGAAGGTGAGATGTGGTTTGGTTTTTCAAAACAATCAACCAAACCAAACTAGGTGCATAAGAAAAATTAAATAATGGAGCAAATTGGATAGGTAAAATGAAGGGTGTTGTCCAAAGGGATATTGCAAAGTTAAAGAGGGATAGGAAAAGCCAAGTAAGAGATGGTATAAAGTTAATTGTGATGGACCGTTTGGACCTGATAATGAAGCTTGCCAATGCAAACTACTTGGGTTACTTGTGTACCTACTCAATTTCTCAACAATATATGCAATATCTAGTACTGTACATGTCATTATGTACATGAGACAACCAATCACACTTGCATATTCCAATTGATCAATTTTTCTACAAGTATTAGATATTAATTCTATTTGAGGATCTATGGGTGTAGATGCTGGTATACAATTGAAAAGATCAAACTTTTTAATCTCCTTTTCAATGTAATGCGATTGTGATAAAGCTATAGCTCGAGTTATTTTAATCCCAAGAATAACATTTGCTACACCCATATCTTTCATAGCAATGTTGATTGACAAGAACTTCATTGTGTTTTCTACTTGTTCCAAATCTGAGTAAAATATGAGCATGTCATATATATATAAGAAAATTATGACACCTTTTCCATTTTCAAATTTGCTATATTTTCACTTATCAGATTCATTTATTTTATAGCCATTAGATAGAACAACCTTTTCAAACTTTTGGTGTCATTGCTTTGGTACTTGTTTAAGCCCATATAGAGATTTAACAAGCTTACATACCTTATGCTCTTGTTCTGGAACAAAAAATACTTCTTGTTGTTCCATGCACACTTCCTTTTCTAATTCACCACTTAAAAACACAGTTTTAACATCCATTTGGTGAACAACCAAATTATACATGGAGGTAAGTGATATTAAGAGTCTAATTGTAGCAATTCTTGCTATCGGATCATAAGTATCAAAGTAATCAATACCTTATTCTTGCTACCAACCTTGTTTTAAAATCATCATGGTTCCATCGACCTTCATTTTCTTTTTGAAGATCCATTTACAACCTATTGATCTGGAACTTGGTGAAAGATCAACTAAGATCCAAGTTTGATTTCCCATTATTGAACCCATCTCATCATTTATAGCTTATTTCCAAAAGTCAGAGTCTTGAGATTTGATTTTCTCTTAAATGTAATAGGATAAGATTTTGTAATATAATAGTAAGGTATCTCATTTCCTATACTTTCATCTTTACCTTCTACAATGAACATAATGAAATCTGGTCCAAAATCTTTGACCTTTTTAATCCTTTTATTTCTTCTTAATTGTTAACAAGGTTTGTCATTATTATCAACTTGTTTCAATGGAATATCATTCTCATTTGAAGAATAAATTAATTGTTGTGGTTGGAATTGTCTTGAAATAGAACAAAAACCTATTTTCAGAAAAAATAACATATCTTGATTCAATAACAATATTAATTGAAATTGAATCATTTGGTTCAATTACCATGAATTTATATGCCTTGCTATTATGTGCATATCCTATAAATATGAATTCAATTTCTCTTTTGCCTAACTTTATACGTTTTGGTGTTGGAACTTTGATATAAATCTATAACCCCAAACCTTCAAATAATTAAGGTTTGATTTACTTTCTTCCATTGTTGATAAGGGTTATTTTAGTTTCCTTATTAGGAACTCTATTCAATATGTGACAAGCTATTAGAAAAACTTCTCCCCAAAAACCTTGTCCAAAACCTTAATATGATAACATTAAATTTACCATTTCAGCCAGGACTCTATTTTTCCTTTCAGTTACACCATTTTGTTGTGGTTAGTAATGTAACACCCCGTACCCGAGACCGTTGCCGGAGTCGAACACGAGGTGTTAACAGACTTATTTCATTGTAAAACACAGTTCATTTAAAATTTCCAGACAAGCCGGCTAACTGCGTCACTGTCACCTTAAAAATCATATCTCGAGTTCCAAAACTCGAAAATAAGTTCCGTAAATTTGTCCTGAAACTAGACTCATATTTCCATCTAAAAATTGTTTTCTAGAATTTTTGGTCGAGCCAATTAGTACAGTTTATTAGTTAAAGTCTCCCCTATTTCAGGGTTCGACTGCTCTGACCTTCATGCATTAAGACTTATATATCATCCTGTACAGGGCTTCATTACTTATGCCGTATGTTTCTACGAAACTAGACTCAAAAAGGAATCTATAAATATATGGCATGACCTATAATTATCTCTGGTTAATTTATAGTGAATTTCCAAAGTCAGATCAAGGGATCCAGAAATCGCTCTGGCCCTGTTCCACGAAAACTTAAATATCTCTTAAAATACGACTCATATGATCGTTTCGTTTCTTCCATATGAAATTCGATTCATCAAGGTTCGATTACATAATTTATTCACTATTTAATTACATTCCTACTATTTTTAGTGATTTTTCTAATCCACACCACTGCTGCTGTCAGCATCTATTTTTAAGGTAAACTTTACCTATTTCATGGTTTTCCATGAATCAATTAGAATTTGTCATCCAAAGCACCAAAATGATCATGATTAACCATTCCAATGGCTAATCGTTACCAAACATTTCCATACCTCTCAATGAACAACATACAAAACGATTTTAATGCTATGCTCAAAGTATATATAAGCCATTTTCGCATGGCTATCCAAATTTATACAAAACCAAAGGGTACATGACCAACAACAAAAAGGGTAGTCCTATACATGCCATTTTCAGAGTTCAACCAAAAGTGTACCAAAAGGGCTTTGATAGTGTGGACGACTTCGACTTCGACAATCCCGAGTCTGATAGCTGACGAACCAAAATCTATAAGACAGAGATTCAAAGAACGGAGTAAGCATTTAATGCTTAGTAAGTTTTGAGCACTGAAATTAGGCACAATTGAAGTATAGCATTCATATGACTAAACGGATAATTTCATATACACACATTCTCAAAATCATGCCTACTTCACATTACCAACCCTTATACTCATACATAAGAGATCAACTTAACCAAAAGCCGGAAACTCATTAATCGACTGAGCGAATACTATTTAAAAGGAATCAATTAATCCAATGCATATACGAAACATACCTCATCGTTGGGATTTTACGAGCATATCAATTGAAATTATTACAGCAAGATCGCTCATTCCCAAACCAAGTACCTTCGGGATTTAACCGGATATAGCTACTCGCTCAAATGCCTTCGGGACTTAGCCCGGATATAGTAGCTCGCACAAATGCCTTCGAGACTTAGCCCGGATATAGTAACTCACACAAATGCCTTCGGGACTTAGCCCGGATATAGTAACTCGCACAAATGCCTTCGGGATTTAGCCTGGATATAGTAACTCGCACAAATGCCTTCATTATCATCCAAATATTCATGCACATATCAATAAATCATGACACATCTATATTTCATTTTCATAATTAGAGTTCAACCACAAGTCACATATTAAGCAATCCCATTTTCGGCTCACTAGCCACATACAAATAGCATGGTTTAGTTTGCTTTATTGCACGATCTCTATGCACATACGGCTACCGGTCATACGTATAGACTAGTTAACTCAACATATAATTCAAGTAGAATCATCATATCACCGTATATTTGTTATGCTCATACGTCATGACTTAATCAAATCGTAAACTAAGTCTCGTTACTCGAAAACTTACCTCGGATGTTGTCGAACGATTTCGATGGCTATTCGACCACTTTTTCCTTCCCTTTATCGGATTTAGTTCCCCTTTGCTCTTGAGCTTAATTTAACAAATAAATTGATTTAATCATTTGAGCATCGAAAAGAGGAACTCAAAGTACTTAGCCCATATATATACATTAGACATTAAAGTCACATACATATGAAATCATGAATCAACTCAACATATTAACCCACACTCCCTTTTAGCCGATTGTCTAAGCCAAAATAAAAGCATCAATATGCTTGCCTCTAACCGAATACATGCAACACCAATCTTCTTTCTCTGGCCAAATATGCATGTCTATGTTGAGGCTGATTGCAACACTTAATACATTCTACAATTATGGTTACTTGTATTGACTAAATACCAATTCGTTTTAAGTTCAAAACTCGGCTAATACACATATATACTCTAGAGATCAAATACTAACATTTGCACTTCACCTTACTACCATTTTCATCCAAATAACATGATCAACAACCATGCTTCTCTTCTACTTCCTAACATGGCCGAATGCATCAAGACACCATACCACTTAAATTTTGGTCATGGGTTAAACAAAGAACTTAAGGCCTAACTCAAGAATGCTAAAAAGAAAATCCACCACCACATGTATCATTACAAAGCTTCACATTTAGCATGCAAATGGCATCAATCACAAATCCTCCTTAGCCGAAACTTAACCCATCTTCATGCCTCATCACCACCACATCAAACATCAACCAAGAAGATAACACCCATGGCCGAATATCATCTCCATCACATAGCAAAGATCCAAACCATGGGCTAGATAGAACTCAAGCTAACAAATAAATAAATAAATAAAAACATGCATGAATCTCATGGAACAACACCAAACATACCTCCTCCTAAACACCAACCAACCGAACAAGAAGCAAGAAAATCCTTTCTTCTTCCTTTCTCCTTAAAATTTTCAGCCAAAGATGTTCAAGGATGAACACTTTTTTTTTGTTTTCTTTCTTCAATTCATGGCAATCGGGGGGGCATGGGTGAGACAATTTTTTTTCATCACTCATCCTTTTGTATTACTTTAATCCTAACCCCTTTTTTTATTCTTTCTAACATAACACACTACACAACATGTTTACAACATGTTTCCACCCATAGCATGGCCGGCCACTATGCTTTAATTTTGGGTAATTTGACATGTAAACCCATCATTTGCACAACATGCATTATTAGGCCACTTTACATTTGCCTAGCACATTTCTAAATTTTCTCACATAAGTCCTATTTGATAAAATTCACTTACAATTAACAAAATTCAAACATGAAATTTTCACACATGCATATGTACATATAATGAGCATCAACTATGACGGTTAATTATTTTTATGACTCAATTTAGTGGTCCCGAAACCACTTTCCGACTAGGGTCAATTTGGGGCTGTCACATGTAAGGAGCTAAAGCATGATGGATGATCCTAGTGGATTCAAACTAACTTGGGTTAGTATCTTTCACTTCTATCCGATCTTAAACACTTGATAAATGATTTACATTGAAGTTCAACTTCAAATTTATAAACTTTAAATTTATCAAATGCTTCATCTTTTGAATGCAATAATATACTTAACAATATTTGGAACAACCATCAATAAAAGGAACAAAATTTTCTTTCCACCTAATGTAGGAGTAGTATGCATGTCACACAAATCACTATGTGTCAAATCAAACATTTTGTTTTCCTTTTAACCTTTCATTTTCATGTGTTGTAGTAGTCATCATGAAAATGATTAGAACCTTAAAATTGTTAATGTGGAACTTCGGTGAGGAAACTATCGAACACATGAACAGTACACGAATAACAACTCGAACAAAAAAAAAAAGCAATAAGACAAGACTTCGAGGCGTGTATCAAGCCACCATCTTTAAGGTTCTATTCACCCCAACCTATACTTAGTGTGCAAATGAGTTTCAAACAAATGAACCTCGAGGATATAATTAAGCCTAGTGACTATTTGTGTTTTTCACTAATAAAAATAGTCTATTAAGCACTGAGCAGAGTATAACAATAAAATCAATTTCTATAAAGAATTTCTATAGTAATTTTTTATAGAACAATTTAATAATAGTAGAAGATGGGGAAAGGATAGAAAGAACTTTTGAGAATTACTTTGGTATGTCTTATCAATGAAATCTCACTTCTATTTATAAGAACTTTCATGTCTCTTCATAAATATATAACTTTCAACATGTGTTTTTTTTAATAATCACATCTTTAAAACAGACATAATTATTAAACTAATATCTCATAACTGTTCATGTAATATTCTTGTATAGTTATAATTCTTTGTCAAAAATCAAATGATATAATTATTGAACAATAACTAAAAGATATTACACTTTTTTATTTATAGTTATTGGAATATTATAAATATTTGAAAATGTTTCAGATGAGTAAAAAAGTTAAGTGGGATCAGTTTTGGGAGTGGGGCTGATGCATCTTACTTGCTGAGAACATAGCTTTGAAGAATGTGATTATTAAATCTGAGTCACAAATGATGATAAAAGAAATCAAAGGAGAATCGAAAAGAAGTGATTGGAAAATGTTTCCATATGTACAGGAATTGTCGTTGGTGAATATTTTGAGTAGGGATGGTTTGCCTGAACCACATCGATTTAGTCTGTTTTACTAAGCATCTTTGAGTTTTCTGCTACTTAGTTTCTCATGTAAGGTGCTTTGTTTGATTGTCCGATTCGTTATCTGGTTTGACTTTGAGTAGAAGAATGTATTGCTGTTAGATTTAGTTAATTAAAGTGTTTTCTTATTTGTCGAAACCATTTTTTTTAAATCGAGTTTTAGAAAATGGGAATCGACTTTAAGAAAAACGAAAACGGGAGTCGCCACCGATCTTTTTAGGTGTGATTGGATCACCTTTTTAAACATTTTTGTTTAAAAATCATTAGTTTCGGTCTACGAAATCAGAAAACGGGTTCAGGAGCTGGTTACGTATGAGGAAGGGTAACGCCCAAAAATTGGTACCTAATTAATTATCAAAATGTCTTTAATGTCGGAAATTTAAAAAATTTAAAATGCAATCCTTTTTTAAATATTTTTGACTTTGAAAATTAAGGTTCACTTGTATCAAATGAATCAAAATATTACATCTAGTAAGTTAGGACACAATATTTTTAAGACATTTGACACTAAGTTAGTCCTTTTGGAAATCCCTATCTCGAAACAACGAAACGTCATATCCAGTAACTTAGGATACAACGCTTTGAAATTCTAAGACAGTTGCTTGCATTTTGAAAACCTTAAAAACTTAGAAGGGTGGTTGATTATTTGAACTCAACGAGGAAAGTTGCAACCCAGTAAGTTAGGGCACTACTTTTCTCGAAACTTCCAAACACCAAGCATTGCCTTTATTTTTTGAAAACTTTAGAATCTTGTTTTTAAAATCAATATATGAAGGAGCATATGCGAGATAACATATTATGATAATAGGTGAATAAAAGCATAACAGCATAAATATCATACATTAACTAACATATATATAAGAAATAAAACATGGCAAATAAGTAAAATATACATAAAAAAACAATATATATTTAAGAAGAATAGGTAAAAACACATAAACATGTAATTCAACATATATTTAAACATATTAATAAAAAATGATGCATGATATACAATTTGATACATATATATAAATAATAATAATATGCCAAACACTCAACATTTAATTATGAGACCAACAATTAATATATTGACATAATATATAAAAAAGGGGTTTTGTATATATATTAAATTATAAATGAAGTGATTAATTTTTTTTAAAAAATGTGTGAATTAAAATCAAATTTTTGACAATGCAATGCTAATATAATATACATAATAACTTTAGTTTTAGGATTATAATAAAATAATAAAATATAAATACTATGATATTGTACTATGTAAAATATAAGATAATAAACATATTTAATAATACATGAAAACATATTAATTAATAATGAATTTTGAAATAGTATAATAATGTATAAAATACTAATTTTATAGTTTTGGATAAAAATATACATAGGTTTTTAAAAAAAATATAAAGGAAATAATTAATAAAATATTTAATATCAATTTAATGTGAAGATAATAATGTGAATAACAATATACATAAAAAAATATATAATAGATAATAATAATATGAAATAATATATTGTTAAAATATAAAATAATATAATAATGTAAAAATATATAAATATTATGTGATAAAAATATAATAAAATAAATAATAAGTAATGATATATGTTAAAATATATATTAATATGATTATAGAAAAATATGAAGTAATATAATATAATAAAATATAAGTAAATAATAATATAAAATATATAATACATAAAATAATATATATATACAATTTAAAATAAATAAGTTATAAATAATTTTAAAAGGGATAAAGGGACTAAAATTAAATGTAAATAAAAATCAGTGGCTAATTTAATAAAAAAAATAACTGAGATTGGACCTAATTGAAACGGCCACTAAAACCCTAGGGATTCATCGAGAAATTTTCCCTTGTCCCTAAACGGCATCGTTTCGTTATAGGCCTTAGAGTGGTTTCTGTTGGGACTAAATTGAAACAAAATTAAAACATTAGAGCTAAATCAAAAGTAAATAAAATAAAATTATAATTACTAAAATTGCGAGAGGACTAATTGAGCAATTAACTCATTTACAAAAACACACGAATCCTCCCCGAGTAATCGGGTCAACACGCGGATCCTAATGCTTTGAAACGACATCGTTTTTAAGCTTATCGAAATAAGCTAAAACGGCGTCGTTTTACAGATGTTATAAAAGTAAAACAAAAGCTTAAAATTTTCATTTTTCAACTACTCAAACAAAAACAGAGAGAGAAATCTAAAACTCGTTCAGGGCTCCGGCCTAGGGCCATCCTGGCTCGTCCCAGAGCACCACCGCCTTTGGTCTCACGCGCCTCACGCACCACCGTCTGAGCCTCCGTGTTCGGCGGTTAGGGTTTTCAAAGCCCTATTCTTTTTGCGGCGAATCAAAAGGTAACCCATTTTACTTTTTTTTAATGTATTTTTGCTATATGTTGTATCAAAAGATAATAAATATCGAAAAGAGAAAAAAAAATTGAAATATCACATCTGTTCTTCAGTTTACTCCTTGATTTCTCTTATATATATTTTGTATTTATCAAAAAAACCGTAGTTTGTACAGATTAGAAAAAGGGTTTTTATAGCCTTTTCTGCAAATATTTACATTTTGGGGAAAGAAATCTTCGATTTCTTTCCATGTTCGTTTCGCTTTTGCTGTGTTTCTTTCCGTATTTGTTCCTTGCCTGTCGCGATTTCTTCCCCTTGTTTGCAGGTGAGCGCGAGGATCTTGGTGGCGAGACAAGGCTGAGGTGTGGCGCGCTGATGAAGGCGATGATCTCGGCGTTGTTCGTGCGCCGATGGTGGCGCGACATCCAGTAGCTGAGGTCAAGGAGAAAGTCGTGGCGCTGATGGAGCCTTGACGTGAGGCCAATAGATGCTCCCTGAAAGTTCTAGAGTTTCATAAAACGAAAGGGCGCTAATTAGGCATGATGTTTGAGGCACCTGAAGCTTCTAGAATCCTTTGCGGCGCGAGGAGAAAGAGAGCTAAGGTTTCTAACCCTATCTGAAAGTCATTTGGGCCCTGCTATTTGGGCCTTCAGGTTTATTGGTATTATATGGGTCTGTTTGGGTCTGTTGTAATGAGTTTGGTTTAAGTTTGGGCTACAGGTGTATTTGGGTGTAACCGGGCACACGGGTAGTGCTTCTGTATTGAACCAAAAACACTTGGGCTTTGTAATTGGAATTTTAAATGGACATTTTAAATAAATAAATGCTTATTTATTTAATTATTTTATTATGTTTTCAGCCCGTTCAAATTTGGGCCACTACAGCTGCCCCTCTTTGCTCATTACTTTGTGACGCGAATCGAGTAATGATTTAGAAAGACCAAATTTGACCGGTCTTATCAAATCATGGTCTTCGATCTGCTTCTTGTAAACTTATGACTGTCATGTTGATATCTTCGATCTGCTCTCCGCCGAACACAGAGACGCCAAATCTGCTTCTTCGATTTGTTCTCTGACAATACAGAGTTGCCAAATCATCTTAGATTTGCTTCAGTGTAAGCACGCGAAAACCAAATCAGCTATGTCTTCGATTTGCTCCTTGTAAGCACAAGGATACCAAACCATCTTGGATCTGCTTCAGTCTAATCATCTAAAGGTTAGATCTGCTATGTGTCTGTCCTCCGTCGAATATGGAGACGCCAAACTTTGGTTTGTTCTCTGACAATACAGAGATGCCAAATCATCTTAGACTTGCTTCAGCGTAAGCACGTGAAAGCTAAATCAGCTATGATTTCGATTTGTTCCTTGTAAACACAAGGATGCCAAATCATCTTGGATCTACTTCAGTATAAATAGCTAAAGGCCAGATTTGCTATGTATCTGCTCTCCGTTGAATATGGAGACGCCAAACTTCGATTTGTTCTTTGACAATACAGAGATGCCAAATCATCTTAGATTTGCTTCATCGTAAGCACGTGAAAGCCAAATCAGCTATGATTTCAATTTGTTCCTTGTAAACACAAGGATGCCAAACCATCTTGGATCTTACTTCAGCCATATCTACTATGCTGCGGCCTATTACCTTACTGCTTAGGGGATTAAGGCGCGTCATCTTTGATAACCTGTTAAAATGATTATGCCTGATGATTAGGATGTTATGATCGAAGTGAACCGAATGTTCCTAATTAAACATGTTATGATGCAAAATGTTGTGAATATGACTCCTATCCTAGACGTCACCACTCATTCCTTCATTTGTCTTTTCTTTTCTCAAAGTATTATTCTTGCTCAGCCTGTAGGCCTGTACCCTTCCTCAAATGCTACGATCCACTGAGGATGTCTGTAAGATAATCTTTCGTTAGAATTGAATTGTTGGTTTTGTCCATTTTCCTTTTATACTGGAAGAAAGAAATCCCTCGAGTTCCTTCATCCCTTACTTATGTAAATTTCTCGAACAATTGTCCTGTTTTAGTTTCTTGTATTATCTAGAAATCCTAGAGTAATGTGCAAAACTTCGTTTGTGAACATATTTAGTTCATCTATTATTATTTCAATGTAACATACTTAAAGAATAATGGAAGATAAATAAATCTCTAAGAATAATTGGATTTGAATGAATTATCAGAAAAGATACAAAGGAAATTAATTTGAAAGCCTATCTTTGAGAAGAGAAAAAAAAAGCAAACAGGCCAAAAATTAGATGCCCTAGATATCGCCGCTTAAGCGCTTATACATCAACTTCAATGAAGGCATGTGATTAGAAGACTCAAAGTACTCTGTCGATGCCCCAGTATGCAACGTTCTTTGTTCTTTGTTGAGCAAGATTATCGGATGCTTCAAAATTTGAGTCGCCCTTTCGGGTTTTCAACTCAAAACCCTTTTGGTCACAAGGCTCCCTTTGTGGGTTTTCACCTTGGATTCTCTTCTCCTTTAGACAAAGTATTTTTTAACTGAGTCTGAGTTCACTGAGTTGGGTAAACTTTTCCCATCCATTTATGTTAAGATCAATGCACCGCTAGAGAAAGCTTTCTTCACGACATACGGCCCCTCCCAATTCAGCATCCATTTCCCCCTAAAGTCTTTTTGAATAGGAAGGATCTTTTTCAGTACAAGGTCTCCCTTATAGAACTCTCTTGGTCGAACTTTCTTATCATAAGCTCACATCATTCGCTTCTGATACATCTGACCATTTTGAATGGCTCTTAGCCTCTTTTCCTCAATCAAGTTCAACTGGTCATATTGGGATTGAACCCATTCAGCCTTATCTTCGTCAAAATTTGAAGAGAAGGTATTTCTACTTCAATAGGTAACAGTGCTTCCATCCCATAAACTAACAAGAATGGGGTTGCCCCAGTAGAGGTTCTGACAGATGTTCGATAGGCTAGGAGTGCAAATAGTAACTTCTCATGCCAATCTCTATAGGTCTCAGTCATCTTCCCCACTATTTTCTTAATGTTCTTGTTGGCGGCCTCCACTGCCCCATTCATTTTTGGACGATAGAGAGAATAATTGTGATGCTTGATCTTGAACTGGTTGCAAACCTCTGCTATTGTTTTGTTGTTTAAGTTCAATGCATTGTCAGATATGATATTCTTAGGCATTCCATACCGAAAAATGATCTCCTTCTTCAAGAATCGACTCACAGCTGACTTAGTAACATTCGCATAAGAAGCGGCCTCTACCCATTTTGTAAAGTAGTCAATTACCACGAAGATAAAACAATGTCCATTCGAAGCTTTCGGTGATATTGGCCCAATGACATCCATGCCCCACATGGAGAAGGGCCATGGAGAAGTCATAACATGCAAAGGTGAAGGTGGTATATGAATTTTGTTCCCATAAATCTGACACTTATGGCATTCTTGGTATAGTTGATACGGTCCCCTTCCATAGTGGCCCAATAATAGGCAAACCTCATGATTTGCCTTGCCATCGTAAACCCATTTGCATGCGTCCCACATACACCTTCATGAACTTCTTCTAAAATTAACTTCGCTTCCACAGCATCGACACATCTCAAAAGTACTTGGTCTTTCCTTCTCTTGTACAGGATATCCCCGTCCAAGACATAATCGCAAGCTAACCTTCTCAAAGTTCGTTTATCATTTTCATTGGCCTGTTCAGGGTATTTACGATCTCTCATATATCGTAATATATCCTGATACCAAGGGTTATCGTACTTTTCTTCCTTCTGAATGTTACAACAATGAGCTGGAGCCTCGTAGACACTCATTTGAATTGGTCTCATCTCTTTCTCTTTATTCACCTTAATCATTGAGGCCAAGGTTGCTAAAGCATCTGCCATCTGATTTTCATCTCGTGGGAGATAATTAAAGGTGATGTCATCAAACTCCTCAAGTAACCCCAAAATTACCTTTCGATAATTGATCAATTTAGGGTCCCTTGTCTCTCATTCACCTCTAAGCTGATAAATTACCAACGCAGAATCTTCATATACTTCTAAGGTTTTTATACCTCGCTCCATAGCTGCTTGAAGACCCATGATGCATGCTTCATACTCAGCAATATTATTCGTGCAATCAAAGTCCAACTTACACGTGAACGGGTAATGATCGCCATTCAGGGATACCAAGACTGCCCCAATTCCATTTCTGACTGCATTAGAAGCCCCATCAAAATTTAGCTTCACCAAGGAGAATCTTCGGTCGTTGCTATACACATTAATTCCTCATTTGGAAAATCAAAGTTCAATGGCTCATAATCCTCTAGAGCCCTACTGGCCAAGAAGTCTGCTACCGCACTTCCTTTTATAGCCTTCTGACTTATGTAGACTATATCAAACTCTGAAAGTAAAATTTGCCATCTCGCCATTCTCCCATTTAGAGTCGTTGACTACATCATGTATTTCAATGGATTAAGCTTTGAGATGAGCCAAGTGGTATGGTATAGCATGTACTGTCTTAATCTTCGAGTTGTCCAAATCAGCGCACAGCACAACTTTTCAATTGGTGGATATCTCATTTCACAGTCAGTGAATTTCTTACTGAGATAATAAATTGCCTTCTCCTTTTTCCCTGACTCGTCATGCTGACCAAGCACACATCCCATAGAATTACTGAATACTGACAAGTACAGTATTAACGGTTTATCTGGGCTAGGTGGAGATAAGACCGGAGCATTCAACAAATACTGTTTGACCTTTCAAAAGCATTCTGGCAGTCCTCATCCCAAGTACCTTGATTGTGCTTTCTGAGGAGGCGGAAGATAGGATCACATTTCTCAGTTAGTTGTGAAATGAACCGAGCGATGTAATTCAACCTTCCTAGGAATCCTCGAACTTTTTTTTGAGTTTGTGGTGGAGGCAATTCTCGTATTGCTCTGAATCTGTCTGAATCAACTTCTATTCCCTTTTCACTGACTATGAAACCCAATAGCTTTCCCAATCTAGCTCCAAAGGTGCACTTTGCCGGATTAAGCCTCAACTGAAACTTCCTCAACCTCAAGAATAGTCTTCTCAAAACTTCAATATGCTCTTTTTCTATTTGGGACTTAGCAATCATGTCATCAACATATACTTCAATGTCCCTATGTATCATGTCGTGAAACAAGTTCACCATGGCCCACTGGTAGGTTGCCCCTGCGTTCTTTAGTCCAAATGACATTACTTTGTAGCAAATAGTGCCCCACAAGGTTATGCAGGTGGTTTTATCCATGTCCTCTAGATGCATCTTTTATCTGATTGTACCCGGAGAAACCATCGATAAAGGAAAACAAAGAAATGTCCCGCCGTGTTGTCTACCAAAGTGTCGATGTGCGGCAAAGGAAAGTTGTCTTCTGGGCTAGCTTTATTCAGATCTCTGTAATCAACACACATTCATACCTTCCTGTCCTTCTTAGGGATTGGTACAATATTAGCTAACCATTCGGAGTACTTGACCTCTTGTAAGAATGCTGCGTCGAACTACTTCTTAACCTCATCTTTTATTTTTAGAACAATGTCTGGCCGCATTCTCCGCAACTTCTGTTGGACTGGTTTGCAATCCTATCTTATCGGAAGACGATGTACTACAATGTCGGTACTCAATCTGGGCATATCTTGATATGACCATGCGAAGATATCCTTGACCTCTCGAAGCAACTCAACCAGGCCATGCCTTGTGTCATCGATAATCAGTGTTCCAATTTTCAACTCCTTCCCTTCCTCTAAGGCTACATTTTCTATTGCCTCTTTCTCATGCGGCATAATTCATTTGTCCTCCTGTTTTACCATTCTTAACAGATCAAGAGACACATCACAATCTTGAACATCTTCAAAATCCTGAGATTCCTCTAAACACATGTCTTGCTTGCAAGAGAAATCAGGAGTTGCTGTATCAGTGCTCATATCATTGATATCTAGGGACTTGTGGGTGTATGAAAGAATATACAAAGAATGAATGAATCTAAGAGTGATTGTTTATGTGCTATGAAAAAGTTTAACGAAATATTGATTGATAAAAAGATACCATATTCGTCCAAATTGATAATAAAGCTATATTTTATTAAAATAATAATAGATGATCATAAGCCTTTTTCACAAACGTAATCTTACTACTCCAAGGCCCTAGAGTAACAGGCATATTTCGAGAATTACTCTGAAAAATTCCTAAAGACTACAAGAAGGTCCTCCGCAGTCCAATTGTTCAGAGAGCTCCCCAGTTTATAAGAACGAATGCCCTCGAGGCTTTCTTGCTCTAATCCTTCATTATGTACAGCATTAATCTAATGACTTTCTTCTACCAGTAACCCTCCTGACTTAAAAGATTTGGATATAGGTGGGAATGTCATCGGTTCCCACTCCACTTCTCTGTTCAAACGCGTCTTTCTTCTCTCTTGACGCTTCTCAATCTCTTGCCTCTAGTGCTTATGGTCTGGCTTGAAGCCCAAACCAAAGCGATCTTTCTTCTCAATCAGTTTTGGGATTTGAACCCCTCCTTGTATCTATCTTCCTAGTCCTTTTCCTGGCAATGCTCCCTTCCCCATCATCATTTGCAGGGCCATCCTTGTGAATCTAGACATTTTGGGTACCGGCACCTCACTCCCTTCCAAAATGAAGGTTGCATTGATGATTTCTAAAGAGCGGAAAGAACACTCAATAGCCCCTTCATTCACCTCGACATAAGGGGCCTTACTAGTGACTGCTGCTATAATGTCCTCCTCTGCATTAATGGTTATTAACCGTCCATCGGTCACTAACTTTAATTTTTGGTGTAGTTAGAAGGGCACCGCCCCTGCCGAGTGTATCCATGGTCTCCCCAATAAACAATTATAGGAGGGCTTGATATCCATCACCAAGAAATCAACTTCATATGTATTTGGCCCAATTTCCAAAGGGATGTCAATTCGTCCCATCACTTTCCTTTCAGTTCCATCGAAGGCTCTTACCACATTGTGACATGTTTTCATATGCGAACTGTCAATGGGTAATTTGTTCAATGTGGAAAATAGAAGGACGTTCAAAGTTGACCCGTTATCAATGAGTACACTTCGAAGTGTGTATCTCTTGCACCGAGTAGAGATGTGCAAGGCCTTGGTTGACCCTATGCTCTCAGGTGGAATTTCATCATCATTGAAGTAGATGAAATTGTTAGCACTGATGTTATTCACCAACCGGTCCAACTTGTTAACGGATATGTCGTGGGTGACATATGTTTCGTTAAGTACCTTCAACAATGCATCCCGATGCACCTCGGAACTCAGAAGTAGGGCTAATACTGATATACGCGCTGGCTGCCTACGCAACTGATCGACCACACTATACTCGCTATGCTTAAGGAACTTTAGAAACTCCTTAGTCTTCTCCTCCTTTACCGGCTCCTTGACAGGCACTTCAACCTCTTTCTTCTTCTCAATGTCAACATCCTTTGTTTTCGTGGGCTCCACTTTGATGCCCCCTCATCATAACACTTCCCACTTCGTGTATGGGAACCTTCATTTTGCACGCCCTTAGACGCACTGGCTATACTCTCCCCCTCAGGTACTGTTACACTGCAACCATAGCTCAATGGCACCCTTTTGTCATCCTTGTAAGAGAAAGGAGTGGGTTTATGGATGACGACCTTGGGCCTGGTTTGCGCCCTCACTTCATTATTCCCTGGAAAGGAAATAATAATTCTTGGTCGGCTAATTCCTTGTCGTTCATTTTCCAACACACATATTTGTCTTTTGCAAGAACTACCCTAAAAAATCTGTAACTCTTTGTTAACCATAAAGCCTTGCACCATGACCTTGAACTCTTCACAATTTTGGATCATAAGACCCACCTCTCCATGGAATTCACAATAGTTCCCCATTATTTCTCTACCTTTTCCAGAGGTCAACATACCTCTCTTCACCATCTCCTCCCATATTACTTTCATGGGTGTCTTCACCTTAGCAACATCTTCCTTGATTCTTCCTTCCCTAGTTTCATCAATGGCATTCACTCCTTGATTGCCATGATTTGGTAACAGATTTTTAGCATTAAGGGTACTATTGAATTTCACAACCCCCATCTTGATAAGCCTCTCCATGGCCTTCTTGAATCCGGTGCAGTTTTCAATCGAATGCCCCGGTATTCCCGCATGATATTCGCATTTAGCATTTGTATCATACCATTTGGGGTACGGTGGCTATAGCAGTTTCAAGTGAAATGGAGCAATAGCATGTGCATCGTATAAGCTTTGATAAAGCTCACGATACGTCACAGGGATAGGCGTGAATTGCATCCTTTCCGAATTCTATCTTGTGCCCGATTCCTATCTTTGAGTTTTTTGTTGCTCGACTGCGGCTGCTTTGGGTTGACCAATTGTGATTGCCCTCGAGTTGAAACTATTCATGTTATTCACCTCGTTGTCCTTTCTCCTTGGGGCCGATCTTTTAGCCGTTTCCCCCTCAATTTTATCACCTCTTATGGCATTCTCAATCATCTCTCCTGCCATAACTATATCCGCGAAACTTTTCGTGGTGCTTCCAATCATGTGAGTGATGAACGGCGCTTTCAAAGTGTTGATAAACAACATGGTGGTCTCCTTTTCTAATAGTGGTGGTTGTACTTTCATTGCCACTTCTCTCCATCATTGTGCGTATTGCCTAAAACTTTCATTAGGCTTTTTCTCCATGTTTTGAAGCGTGATCCTGTCCGGCGTCATATTACTCACATAGTTGTACTGTTGCATAAAGGCTTGTGCAAGATCTCTCCATGAATCGATTCTTGCATGGCTCAACTGATTGTACCACCTAGCCCTGCTCCTACTAAGCTGTCTTGAAAACAATGGATCAATAGTTGATCATTATTCACATACCCAGTCATTCTCCTACAAAACATTGTTATGTGTGCCTCTGGGCAAGTAGTTCCGTTGTACTTTTCAAACTCCAACATCTTAAATTTGTGAGGAAGCACCAAGTCTGGGACCAAACTTAAGTATTTAGCATCAATATGATGATTGCCAGCGCCTTCCAAAACCCTAAACTTCTCCTCCAACCACTTGCAACAATCCTCCAACTGTTTTGAGGAGTTGGTTGCCATTCTTTCCCTCTCCATCATATCCAGATCAGGAGTGATAGGGTTGATCGGGCTATCGCCCAAATTATTTCCCGTCCCAGATGGGAAATTCACAGGGATTCCAGCATCAACCAGCCCATGTTGAAGCCTTACAGTGACAGATGGCCTTCTAGGAGGTGCCTCGGTTTGCAGTGGCACATGAGGTGGAGTAAAACCCGGAAGATGATCCTCACCTTCCTCACCAGTGATAGCCACGAGGGCTTTCCCTTTATTAGTGGCCCTTAGCAGCTGAGTCATTTCAGCCATCATATTCCTCTGAGCTTCTAGCATTTGCTTCCTCATGTCATTCTGCATTTTGGCCAACTACTCTTGCAATCGGTCTTGCATATCCTTTTGCAATTGTTTGAACCTTTGATCTATACTCTTAGTTTTAGTGTGAGTGCCGTAAGGATGTGTGATTTTTAGATTTTCTTTTCTACCTCTCGCTCTGGAAGTAAACTTTAACTAATTAGGGTCTTTCTATAACTTTGAATACAGATGATGTGATGTAATGCAAATGCATGAATGCAAAAAAGGTATTGATCTCGATTCAATCTCATTTAGAAAACTTTATTTAGAAAAAGAATATCTTTACATATAAATGGATTACATATACGCCTTTGCCTTAATACCCAAAATTCTAACTTTATCTAATAAAAGGGCTAACTCTTGACCTTTATCATACGCTGACTCATACATCATACTCAACGCGTCAGCTCGTACTGCTAAGTCTCGAACATATTCAAAAATCTCTCGGATCTGGGCTATAGCCTCCCAAATAATGTAATCCCTATCTCTGACTTGACCTTTAAGTTGATGGAGCTCTCCTTTTATACAATCTTCTTGAGCCTCGAGCTGCTCAATCCGAAGTTCACCATCATGCAATGCCACCTCCAAATCTTCAACCTTACTTTTTAGCTCCTTTAACTCGACCGTAGGATCATGGTTTCGATGCCAACGAAGGGATCTTCTAAGCTCAGTTACCTTAGTCTTCAACCCTTTATTCTCTTTCTCTAATGCCAAATTCTGTGACCGTATCTCTTGGAACTTCTTCTCCCAATACTCGGCTCTAGCTTTTTCCTCTTGAACTTCTTTCTGCCACTGTTCTGAAGACCTTCCTAACCCCACTCGCTTTAAAGATACTTGTGTCTTCTTATACTCCTCTTTTAAATCATCTCGGTCTTCCTCAACCTTCCTTTTTTCCTTCCTAACTTTTTCAACCTCCTTCTTTTACAGGTCAACATCTAGACTCAGGTACATCTTCTCCTCCTCAAGCTTTTCTATCTTCTTTTCGAGTTCCAAATTCTTTCTCTTAAATTATTGCTTTATGATATCAAGCTCCGAGGGTATCACTTGCAAATATTCCTCCATTGGTTGAGCTTCCTCCATTTTTGTCATACAGACATTATCGTTAATCCTTCTACTCCTTCACTGGACATATTCCGGGGTCGTAGCAGGATTAATGGCCATTCCCTTCAACCGAGAAGTCTTGTTCCAAGCACTAGAAACCTCGCTAACCTTCCTCTTGTAATCGGCTCCTCTGTATACAAACTCACTTTGAGCCAACCCATGAGTTGCTGGTATGAACTGTCTCAATCTATGCTGCCTCAGCACGAGCAAAGGGGCATAACCAATGGCACCCCAAATTCCGAATAGGGGAACCCAATCAAAGCTGCCGCATCGATAAAGTATCTCACCAGGAACCATCCATGGAGCTCTCCACTCAACATCCTTCGATTGAAGATTCCGAAGTAATGCTATCTAATTCTCTTCCAGCACATCCACTTTCTTAGATGAGGCTACTATATCTTTCAACGGGGAGTAGTTCTCAAAGAAAACCCGACAAAAAATCCCATCAATCAATCGGAAGTGATTGTAAAACCAAGCCAAAAGTAACTGAACACACCCTATAAACCTGCCTGCACCAGCCCTCTTACATGCACCTAAGGACCTGAACGTCTCCGCCAAAATCGCAGGGACGGAAGTGACTTTTTTGCTGAGTCGATGAAAAAGATCCGTGGTTGCCTCATCCACATATCCCAAAGCCCTAGGGAAAACCATCAGTCTATACAAAATTAAGGCAAAAATGTCTACCTTCTTCGTCTCATCGGGGTGTGTCAAAATCAGATCTTTCAAAACGTCCTATGAAATGCACTTGCACTCACCCTTCTCTTTAATTCTGTCCGTGATCCACTACTCGCTCATCCCGGTAATGGTCATGAATTTCTTCCAAAAGGTAGGGACACAAGCAGCTCGAGAATAGATCCTATCACTCTAAAACCTGGGACAACGAAGTAAGGCAGTGTACTCCTCTACGGTAGGTACCAAGTCTACTTCCCCAAAAGTGAAACAACTGTACGCCGGGTTCCAAAACTGAGCAAGGGCTCGGAACAAGTGCTCATCTACCTGAATATCGAGCAAGTAAGGCAAATCTCCGTAATTATCGTAGAATGACTGCTTGGTCTCATTGCCCCACTGATCCTAAATTTCCTTAAGCTCTTGGAGATTATTCTATGTGACACTAATACGAGTATAATCTGACAGCTCCGACACATATCCCATAGTTATACTGTCTCCCTTTTCTAGCTGAGTTTGCTCTGACCATCTATGAACATCGGCGTTGCCCTCTACTCTATCAAGAAGTCTGTTTTCCATAATAAAACTTCCTAACTTAGAAACTGACCGTGAATCGGTACCTTTGTAAATGCAAAATGCCATGCAAACAAAAGAAAAGAAATAGTCAGTATCACATGATATCAATAAATCTCAATGATAATTTGTAAGGGTAATATCTAAAGTATAACTTTGACTAAGTTGGGCTCTTACGGTTTTTCTATATATGGTTTGTTTCTAAAGTTTGAGGTACCCGAACCAGCAGATTCCTTGATCCTCACCCATTATAGGGTCATTTCAATCGAGTTCAATTCAGGGGAATATATTTCCCTATGGCTACACGGAGATGAAAATCTCACGAAACCATAGGTATAGATGTATCCCGAAAGTGATCCACTATCCTGCACGGAGGCGAAAACCTCACGAAGGCGTAGCTTCTCACTCCCACTTAAGGGTGTAACCACAATGGTCATGCAAATGCAATGCGTATCAGAATATAGCAACACATGCAATAATACAAACAAATGTAATGCAAAGAGGATTAAATTTTAAAATTTTTAATTTCTGACATTAAGACAAGAGATAATCAATTACACGGCTTGACTCTCTTATTATTCCCCAGCAGAGTCGCCAAGCTGTCGAAACCATTTTTTTAAATCAAGTTTTGGAAAATGGGAATCGACTTTAAGAAAAACAAAAATGGGAGTCGCCACCAATCTTTTTAGGTGTGATTGGATCACCTTTTTAAACATTTTTGTTTAAAAATCATTAGTTTCGGTCTATGAAATCAGAAAACGGGTTCGGGAGCCGGTTACGTACGAGGAAGAGTTAGCACCCTCGTAACGCCCAAAAATTAGTACCTAATTAATTATTAAAATGTCTTTAATGTCGGAAGTTTAAAAAATTTAAAATGCAATCCTTTTTTAAATATTTTTGACTTTGAAAATTAAGGTTCACTTGTATCAAATGAATCAAAATATTACATCCAGTAAGTTAGGACACAATATTTTTAAGACATTTGACACTAAGTTAGTCCTTTTGGAAATCCCTATCTTGAAACAACGAAACGTCATATCCAGTAAGTTAGGATACAACGCTTTGAAATTCTAAGATAGTTGCTTGCATTTTGAAAACCTTAAAAACTTAGAAGGGTGCTTGATTATTTGAACTCAACGAGGAAAGTTGCAACCCAGTAAGTTAGGGCATTACTTTTCTCGAAACTTCCAAACACCAATCATTGCCTTTATTTTTTGAAAACTTTAGAGTCTTATTTTTTAAATTGATGTATGAAGGAGCATATACGAGATAACATATTATGATAATAGGTGAATAAAAGCATAATAGCATAAATATCATACATTAACTAACATATATATAAGAAATAAAACATGGCAAATAAGTAAAATATACATAAAAAACAATATATATTTAAGAAGAATAGGTAAAAACACATAAACATGTAATTCAACATATATTTAAACATATTAATAAAAAATGATGCATGATATACAATTTGATACATATATATATATATAAATATGCCAAACACTCAACATTTAATTATGAGACCAACATTTAATATATTGACATAATATATAAAAAAAGGGGTTGTGTATATATATATTAAATTATAAATAAAGTGAGTAATTTTTTTAAAAAAATGTGTGAATTAAAATCAAATTTTTGGCAATGCAATGCTAATATAGTATACATAATAACTTTAGTTTTAAGATTATAATAAAATAATAAAATATAAATACTATGATATTGTACTATGTAAAATATAAGATAATAAACATATTTAATAATACATGAAAACATAGTAATTAATAATGAATTTTGAAATAGTATAATAATGTATAAAATACTAATTTTATAGTTTTGGATGAAAATATACATAGGTTTTTAAAAAAATATATAAAGGAAATAATTAATAAAATATTTAATATCAATTTAATGTGAAGATAATAATGTGAATAACAATATACATAAAAAAATATAATAGATAATAATAATATGAAATAATATATTGCTAAAATATAAAATAATATAATAATGTAAAAATATATAAATATTATGTGATAAAAATATAATATAATAAATAATAAGTAATGATATATGTTAAAATATATATTAATATGATAATAGAAAAATATGAAGTAATATAATATAATAAAATATAAGTAAATAATAATATAAAATATATAATACATAAAATAATATATATACAATTTAAAATAGATAAGTTATAAATAATTTTAAAAGGGATAAATGGACTAAAATTAAATGTAAATAAAAATCAGTGGCTAATTTAATTAAAAAAATAACTGAGATCGGACCTAATTGAAACGCCACTAAAACCCTAGGGATTCATCGGGAAATTTTCCCTTGTCCCTAAACGGCACCGTTTCGTTATAGGCCTTAGAGTGGTTTCCGTTGGGACTAAATTGAAACAAAATTAAAACATTAGAGCTAAATCAAAAGTAAATAAAATGAAATTATAAATATTACAATTGCGAGAGGACTAATTGAGCAATTAACCCATTTACAAAAACACGCGAATCCTCCCCGAGTAATCGGGTCAACATGCGGATCCTAATGCTTCGAAACGACATCGTTTTTAAGCTTATCGAATTAAGCTAAAACGACGTCGTTTTACCGATGTTATAAAAGTAAAACAAAAGTTTAAAATTTTCATTTTTCAAATACTCAAACAAAAACAGAGAGAGAAATCTAAAACTCTCTCAGGGCTCCGGCCTAGGGCCATCCTGGCTCGTCCCAGAGCACCACTGCCTTTGGCCTCACGCGCCTCACGCGCCACCCTCTGAGCCTCCATGTTCGGCAGTTAGGGTTTTCAAAGCCCTATTTTTTTTGGGCGAATCAAAAGGTAACCCTTTTTACTTTTTTTTAAATGTATTTTTGCTATATGCTGTATCAAAAGAAAATAAATATCGAAAAGAGAAAAAAAATTGAAATATCACATCTATTCTTCAGTTTACTCCTTAATTTCTCTTATATATATTTTGTATTTATCAAAAAAACCGTAGTCTTTACAGATTAGAAAAAGGGTTTTTATAGCCTTTTCTGCAAATATTTACATTTTGGGGAAAGAAATCTTCGATTTCTTTCCATGTTCGTTTCGCTTTTGCTGTGTTTCTTTCCATATTTGTTCCTTGCCTGTCGCGATTTCTTTCCCTTGTTTGCAAGTGAGCGTGAGGATCTCGGTGGCGAGACAAGGCTGAGGTGTGGCGCGCTGATGAAGGTGATGATCTCGGTGTTGTTCGCGAGCCGATGGTGGTGCCTTGACGTGAGGCCAATAGACGCTCCCCGAAAGTTCTGGAGTTTCATGAAACGAAAGGGCGCTAATTGGGCATGACGTTTGAGGCGTCTAAAGCTTTCAGAATCCTTTGCGGCGCGACGAGAAAGAGAGCTAGGGTTTCTAACACTATCTGAAAGTCATTTGGGCCCCTGCTATTTGGGCCTTCGGGTTTATTGGTATTATGTGGGTCTGTTTGGGTCTGTTGTAATGGGTCTGGTTTAAGTTTGGGCTACGGGTGTATTCGGGTGTAACCGGGCTCACGGGTAGTGCTTCTGTATTGAACCAAAAACACTTAGGCTTTGTAATTGGACTTTTAAATGGACATTTTAAATAAATAAATACTTATTTATTTAATTCTTTTATTCTATTTTCAGCCCAGTCAAATTTGGGCTACTACATTATTGATAGCCAAAAAAAAAACTAGAAATTGACAGTTCCAATGGTTTAACTGCACAAATTCAATTCGATTTTTAAGGAACTACTCTAAGAATGACAAAAACTGGGGGAATTAGAACCAGAAAAATTAGATTTAGAAAATATTTGATATTTAATTTCTCAAATATTGAAAAATACATTTGATAAATAATAAAAATGTTATTTTCAATAATGAAAATATAATGATAAAAATGCATTGAAAAACTCCTTTTTAATAATAGAATAATGAAAGATAAAATAAAATAAAAATTTCAACATGTGTAGATTTTGATTTAATATGTGATATTTAAAAATTGTTAGAAAAAAGAGAGAATATTTTTGTGATTGTGTCATCAAAATAAAAAAAAAACTTTCTTTAATTTTTTATTATTTTTTTAATTTTTACATAATTTTATGTTAACATTTATCTCATTTGTCATTTTGATCATATTTTTTTTATTACTTTGGTCCTCAACTTGTAAATTTTAGTAAAATTGTTTTCTTTTAGATTAAAAAGTTAACTAGACCATTAAAAATTTAATGGTATTTTTCTAAGGAAATTGGAACTCACCAAGACTATTAATTAATTCATTATATCTAGATGAAATTGAAGAAATAAATCTAGATAATATCCAAGAGGAATAAAAGAAAAGATAAGCCGATTGGAAGAAACCAATAAAGAAAAATACCAAAAAGGAAAGCAATATGTCTAAAACAAAAAAAAAGGAAGCAACTTGAGAAAGCAACATCCAAATTCAGACAAAAAAGGAAGCAACCACATCACGACAATAACCATCAAATCAATGATGAAACATCATTCTTTTCAGAAAAACTGTGCGGGATTCAAAGAAAATTAAACAGAATTCATAATTACTCTTATAAATAGAGATGAAGGATGCCTAAGGAAGGCATCGAAGTTAGTTTGGAAAACCTTTCCCTATCCACTTCTCATCCATCATCCTCTCTTCCTATCTGCTTCTCATCCACCATCCTCTCTTTCTTTGTAAAAAACCTTTTCCTTATTACTAGTTTCATTTTGTAATTTTGTAATGTTATCTACTGTCACCCGTATCCCTTGCTCTAATTCAGATATTTCCCTTGTAATAATATTATCATACTTCAACAATTTTTCGAAAGGGTCGATGCACTATTTATCCCCTTCCCCCAAAGTTGCTGTACTAGTTGCTACTTGAGTTGCAACTGAGGCAATATCTGAAAGGCTTTTCAATGTTGATAAGGTTAGACTAAAGGAACATCTTGTTGAAGAGTCCTTGACCTATATTGATAGGAAGCTGCAACTCTTAGAAAGCCAAAAGAAGCTTCTGTATAGGCAAAGGACTCATGTTGTCTTCTATAAGACAGACTTGCTTGGTCATGGCGTTTGAAGCCTATGCATCTATAAGAAAATAAGTCGAGTAAGGGGGGCGGTGTAGGATTGATTTGATGATGATACTTATATTTTTTTAGAATTTTATATTAGTTGCCTCTGATTATCACTATTACTATGATTTTAGATGGATGATTATTAGTGCTATTTGTTTTCTTTGTATTAATGGTCGATTCTGTAGTCATGTAACATAGCTTCATGGATGAATGAAGGGGAAATGTTTTGTTGGTTAAGAGCGATAAACATAAAGAGAGAGTGAATTGGTAAATAAAAAATTAAAATTGAAAGATTAAAAAATGACATAATAATTTATAGTGGGTTGACATTAATTACTTACCTCTACTATTTTAACTTTTCTTAATTAAAGATTTTTCTCAATTCATTAATTAGTATCTTTGAACGCAATATATAACCTTTATATCTCTATTATCTTTTTCTCAGGCTATGACAAAACATTTTCCTAGTTTTTGCTTAATTGGGAACTTCCCCTTTTACAAAGGTTAAAAATATGTAAACAATAACAACCTATCTAAAGTAAATGTTTACAATAGTAATCTATCTCAAATAAAAAGTCTTAACACTTGAATAAGAGAATGGAAATAAACACAAGTGATCATGTACAAAGTATGAGTATGAGAAGAATAAAAGTAAGAAAGATGAAAATTAAGCTCTTGATCTTTGAATGTTGTATTCTATTTTCTCATGAAATCTTATTTATATCTTCTCATTGATTCATACTTGTTTTAGGTTATTTGAGGGAATTCCTATTAATTAGAAACATTGAATTTATGCATTTAAGATACCTTGTAAGTAATGGTGTTGGAAATGTGTAGGTATCAAACCAATACCTTAAGCATAGGTTTCAATACCTATTCTTGTAGTTTCTGCGATAGTAACAAGGCTCTGCTTGATAAAATATCACGACTTATTTCTCTCTCATATATTTGAATTTCTATAGCAAATTGTATTAAGTTTAATGATAGTTATAGATTAATCTAGTTTTTGTGAACTCAAGTAAATAACAAAGGAGCGCGGTCATTGATTCTCCAAATACTGATGTAAATGAGATAGTTGAACTTATTAGTTTTATAAAAACAATTATATAGTAATTAATCTAATATATATAAAAATAATAACAGGTATATAATCATTTAAAAAAACCAATTCCATATGTAATTATAATATTATGTTAAGTGACATATGTAATTTAAAACTAAAATGTGTAACTTAAATAAATTAGATTAGATTAAATGAAAAGAATGTTTTTAAATAATTTTTTGTTTACCTTAAAACATCAAAAATTTCAACATTTTAAATCTAATATGACTACTTTTATTATTTTAACGTAAATTTTAGTCTAATTTTAAATATATTTGAGAGTTATTTTTTTAAAAAAATAGTTCTAATATTTTGGTTAAATTTAAAAACGATCATAAAGATATATATATATATGAATTATCTATTAAAATTTTTCTACAGCAAAACAAATTTTTAGCGGCATTTTTTTGACCTATAGCGGTTATACTAAAACTATTTGCGGTGTTTTGATAAGTATCGCAAAACACGCCGCTAAATTTTATGGCGTTTATGTAAAAAACGTCGCTATAGAACATGACCTTTAGCGGCGCTTTTCCACAAACACCGCTATAGAACACGACCTTTAGTGGCGTTTTTCACACAAACGCTGCTGCAAAACATAACATTTAGCAGCGCTTTTTCACACCCGCTGCTAAAGAACATAACGTTTAAAAAAATTTATTTTAACCAAATAATATTTATTTCTATGATAAATATTATATTATGTTTTATTTTTGAAATGTAAACTTTAAAATATATACTTTTAAGGATAAATAAAAAATATTATTTAAATTAAATTTTCTACGAAAATTTTAACTTTAAAACTAAATATAAAAATTAATGAATTTAAATTTAGAATTTAAAATAATAAATTAATAACATAATTAAAATCCAAAAATCAGAACTCAAGTTATCATAAATATTAAAATAAAAATTTAAAATCTAAACTAAAATAAATAATAAAAATTAGATTAAATATAAAGATATGAATAACATAAGATATTACAATGAAGTTCCTTAAATGAAATAATGATTTAAATCATAACCATGTAAAATATAATATTTGAATATTCATTCCCATGTGAAATATCAACATTGATTATTTAAATTGATTAAGCTGCTAATGAATATTCCTTTGACCAAATTGACAAATTTGCGGGGATATGGATGTACTGGCTTTCTTTTAAGATGAGGAGGCGGTATCACTACTGGTTTAATGGAACCATCAAAGCGACCATTTGACTCTCGGACAACCTAGAACCACAATCAAAAAGTATGCATATGAGAAACAGACTGACTAGGAGAACCTGCCTATGACTATACACATTGCAAGGTAATAAAACATACAATGCATTTTCTTAATCAAGTAAATCTTGGTAATAAAAGATATAATACATTTACTTAATCAAGGAAATCTTATAATGAACTCAAAGCAATGAACCTTAGAGAAGAACTTTTGAGCATGGCTTCGAATTTGAACTGTAGACTTGGTGCCTACATGCTCTGCATGAAAATAAGAGTAACTTAAATTGTTCAAACCATAGTGAACATGGCAAAGATAAGTAAATCAGTTCAACTCATTGTGCACTTACCTTCTATTTGGCGCCAGCCACGACCATACAACCTTAAAGCTTCAAGAAACCTCTGATGCTCTTCCTCAGTCCATTTCTCCCTCTGATTCTTCAAGAAATGAAGATGAAGAAATGGATGCTAAAGATGACAATATGTTGGAAGAAGATATAAGCTTCTTATCCATGACCAGACCGTTAGGTGCAACGAATGAGCCAACTGATGACATGGCTGTGAAATTGGATGCCATCTTACTCTCTTAATAAGCTGAAAAATATTCAAAACCATGGTTTTAGAATCAAGGTTATCTCAAATGTAAATTGATGAATAGGCAAATTTTTTTCAAATATTTTAATTTCTACAACTAAAACACAGTAAAAAAACAAATGAAGGTAAAAATCACTGGTAAAACTAATAATTTCTGAAGCATTTCAAGTTTTAACAAAGTTCAAATGAAGGTAAAATTCACATTGACTAGACACCCAACAACACCTGCAAATATCTCTCCGTAATACTTCTTGCCTGTATGAGATAGAGACAGAAGAGAGAGATGCTGCTACTAATCTTGAAGCTAAATTTCAACAGATCTTCTTCACATCTAACAAATTTATACATCCACTACACGCACACGGGAGTATGAAGAGACATGAAGTCCGCTACTTTGTGTCAATGCCATATTATATCAAATATTAAATGTATTTATTTACTTAGTTTAAATTTTTATGTCAATATTCAGTCCAAGAGTCCCAGATAAAATGACCTTTGACCGAATTTCCATATTAAAATAATTAGGAGTTTTTTTTATTTTAGTTTTCTAATTAGATTAGGACTAGTTATAAGGCCTATTTAAAGGCATGGCTGTCCACCTTGTTAAACACTTATCATTATTACAATTACATTAAAAATTTCAGATTTGATTTGAGTGAAAATTCTCTTTGAGTTCTTCAAGGATTTTCTCTTGAGTTTTCTTTAGAAGTTGTTTTAACAATCTTTTTGATTGTGGGAGCCATCTTCAACCTTCTTCTTGCCATTGATATTCTTTGGAGGGGAGATTAGAGCCGTTTGAAGGGAGTTGTGAGATCTTTCGAGATTTCAAGGCTTCTTAGGACTTATCTTTTAATTTCTTACTGTCAATTCTTTCTTTATTTCTACTTGTGCTGAATCATTATCTAATCTATTTTCTATTCTTATTGTGTTTTCAGCCTTTTTCTATCTTAAGGAATCAGCCCACAAATCCCCAATTTCTAGGGTTTTTCCATACTCTTTTTGGGTGAAATTAGATTGTCGAAATTTGGGGAAAACTATCTGGGTGTTCAATTGGGCAGAATCGCAATCTCTTCTAGGGTTTCAAGATTCCTTATTAACACTTATTTCTATTCTCTATTTGATTCTTTACTGTTTTGGGGATTTTATTTCAGATCTGAAAATTCAAAAATCTAATCTTTTAATTTTCTGTTTCGTTTCAGATCTAATTGTTTAGGGTTTTCGTAGGAGTTTCTCATGACTTGGCAACTCGATCTTGGTCCGCGCGCAACCCCGTATCATTTGGTATCAGATTTTGGGTGTTCTTGGTTGATTTCTAAACTGATCTCTATTTTTTAAAGCATAAACGGCAGTTTTACCCAGAAAAATTATTTAAAAAAAATTCATTTGAGTTGGTAAACGTTGTCCGATTGATCTGAAATTTTACATACTTAGTTTTGGCACTGTAATTGAATATAAAAAAATTATTCCTGCAAAAAAATCAGTCAAAAAAGTCAAAAAATCAAAAAATACGAAATTCAATAAAAATTTAAAAAAAGATTTAGCGGGTTGAATTTGGTGCCCAAAATTTCCAGATCAAAAATTCAATATATAAGGACACTCCAGATTTAATTTCGTGATTTTTGGAGATCGGGAACACCTCGAACGAAGTTGTCAAGTTACTCCGCAGTTTTTCGAGTTTTCTGTTTTCAGCAATTTTTATTGATTCTTAGCTGTAGGTTTTCATTTGTTTCCCTTTATTCTTCCTTTACGTTATCTAACACCTTCTTGTTTCTTGTGTTAGTAGGATTTAAACGTGTGCACAACTTTTTCCTCGGTGCAACACGAATCAATTGGTGTCTCGTCAGTTTTTAGCATCCTAGTGCAAATTAGGATTCTTTGGTAGTTTGGTTCACACTCTCTAATTGGTTGATATAAACTCTGATAAAGAACTCACAAGATTGAATTCGACCTCATTGAGAATTTGATTTTTTCTTTTTGAGTGATTAACAGTGAGGTTTGATAACTTTTATTTTTGAGTGTTGAGTGTTTTGCAGGTTTTAAAAAAAATGTCTACAGGTGATAATACTAGTGACATATTTAAAAAATTCCAACAACAGTTGGACGAACAGGCTGCTGCACTTCGAGCGTTGACTGCTACTATCAATGAGGTGCGGTTGAATCAAGAGCCTCAATATCGAGATCAAATTAAAGACGATGTGGATAACCAGCCTCCTGCTCATACGCGCGCTCCTCGGCGTGTCCCTAGAACTGATTATGATCTTCATGATCGTGGACAACCCTCTTTGGCAAAACCAAAGAGCGAGCAGCAACGAGAACATCTCTTTCATACTCGCTGCCATGTACAAGGTAAGCTTTGTAGAGTTATTATTGATGGTGAAAGTTGCTCGAACGTAGCCAGCACGACGATGGTGGAAAAGCTTTGCTTAACCACTACCAAGCATCCACGACCTTATCAACTACAAGGGCTTAGCAACGAAAGTCAATTTAAGGTCACTCAACAAGTGCGCATCACCTTTTCTATTGGTAAATATCAAGACGAAGTCGTGTGCGACGTAGTACCTATTCAAGCCTGCCATTTATTGCTAGGAGAACCATGGCAACTGGATCGAAAAGTCACTCACGATGGTCGTACCAATAGGTATTCTTTCAAGCATCAAGGAAAGAAACTTACCTTAGTGCCGCTCACTCCGGAACAAGTCCATGAGGACCAAATCAAACTGAGAAATTCTGTTAAAACAAGTGAGGAAAAAGAGAAAGAGAATGAAAAAGAGCAAAAAGAGATTGAGAGTGAAAAGGAATGTGAAACAGAAAAGAAATTTGAAAAAGAAGTTGAAGAAAGAAAAGAAAATGAGTTAGAAAAAGAAACAAAAGAAAAAGACGAGGAAAGGCTAGTGAGGAATGTTTCCACTAACCAAGATATGAATTTTTCTTGTGTTGCTATTTTTCAGGTTCTTGAAAGATCGAAAGATAACTTTCAACTTCAATACCTCTCAAATGAAAGACGCTTTCATACGATCAACTTAGGCAAAGATGAAATCACACTACATGATCCCGAAGGTAAGCGAGGTAAGGAAATTTTAGAAACCGAGTCCATTGCAGATTTGAAAATTATTGATAAAACTTTTGGTGACTTAGTTCTTAAAAGATCCCCTCATTTTGATTCGATTAATTGTTACTCTTCGATTGTGGTTGATAAAGTCATTACGAAAAGAAGCGTGATTTGTTATTCTCTTGATTTACCTTGTGTAAAATCCTCGAATTTGTCCAAATCTGTTTTGGAGAATAAGGTAACGAAATTTGCCAAATTTGTTTTCAATTTATATTCTTGCCTTAAACAGTTTATGTGGTTGTACATGAAGTTTGAGTTCCATTTGACAAAGGTTAACTCAACAACGGAGATTCGACTACACTATGCCCCCGATGAACGAAGGTTTGTTTTAAATGAAAAAGGTAAAATCGACCCTTATTCTTTTGCTTATCGAGGTAAGATGCTTGAAACCTTTGAAACACTTTTGTACTCCTCGGATAGTGATAAAGATCGTGTTGATGAACACTTAGATCGAAACGTGCTTGACTGTCCTATTTTATTTATTGATGATCTATCTGTTTTGATGGTTGATAAAAAGATTCTTGTTTTTGATAATGCATGTGTGAGTGAATCTATAGACCGTCGATTAATGCATGGTATGATTATGCAACTCTGTGAACCATGTAAATCTTTTCAAATACCTACTTGTGACGATTATGTTTACCATTTGATTTATTACTCGCAATTTATTCATGGTTTGTGGGAACAATGTGAGACGACTGAATGCCTTAAAACATGTCCATCTTTGTTTCAAATATTTGACGAGGCAGTGGTGAGTAAATTAGATTGTTTGCATGGTAATCTGAATCTGTCCATTCACATGCGTTATACCTGTTCTGTTATGCTTATGATTGGACTACAAGCTTGTTTCCGTTGCTATTTACTATCTCATGGCTATTCTTTTCAGTGGACTCAATTGCCATTAGTCCCGTTCGATAGAGGAAAGTCGAGTTCATTTGATTTTTCAGATTCGAGGACGAATCTTTTTGAGGAAGGGGGAATGATACGAGTCACAAAAGCTCAAATTCTTGAAGGCGAGGCCCAATAAGCAAATTCCCAACCCAATCAAGAAATCCATCCATACTTAGTTGAAAATCAGGCCAAATTGTCAAAGTGGCCCAAGTTGTAAAGTTTTATTTTTATTTTTATTTATTTATTTATTTATTTATTTACTTAGTTTAAATTTTTATGTCAATATTCAGTCCAAGAGTCCCAGATAAAATGACCTTTGACCGAATTTCCATATTAAAATAATTAGGAGTTTTTTTTATTTTAGTTTTCTAATTAGATTAGGACTAGTTATAAGGCCTATTTAAAGGCATGGCTGTCCACCTTGTTAAACACTTATCATTATTACAATTACATTAAAAATTTCAGATTTGATTTGAGTGAAAATTCTCTTTGAGTTCTTCAAGGATTTTCTCTTGAGTTTTCTTTAGAAGTTGTTTTAACAATCTTTTTGATTGTGGGAGCCATCTTCAACCTTCTTCTTGCCATTGATATTCTTTGGAGGGGAGATTAGAGCCGTTTGAAGGGAGTTGTGAGATCTTTCGAGATTTCAAGGCTTCTTAGGACTTATCTTTTAATTTCTTACTGTCAATTCTTTCTTTATTTCTACTTGTGCTGAATCATTATCTAATCTATTTTCTGTTCTTATTGTGTTTTCAGCCTTTTTCTATCTTAAGGAATCAGCCCACAAATCCCCAATTTCTAGGGTTTTTCCATACTCTTTTTGGGTGAAATTAGATTGTCGAAATTTGGGGAAAACTATCTGGGTGTTCAATTGGGCAGAATCGCAATCTCTTCTAGGGTTTCAAGATTCCTTATTAACACTTATTTCTATTCTCTATTTGATTCTTTACTGTTTTGGGGATTTTATTTCAGATCTGAAAATTCAAAAATCTAATCTTTTAATTTTCTGTTTCGTTTCAGATCTAATTGTTTAGGGTTTTCGTAGGAGTTTCTCATGACTTGGCAACTCGATCTTGGTCCGCGCGCAACCCCGTATCACTCATCCTATAGGACAAGAATCATAAAAGGAAGAAGTCTCAAGTTATGCATTTGGGCAAGTATAGGAACAATTAGTTGCCTACAACACAAAATCACATTCGTGAAACAAGCATCTGCGAACTCAAGCTACTATGAAAAGATATAAAATTGGGACAAAAAACAAGCAAGTACTGAAGGCAATGAGTTGTTTAATTGCGAGACAATTATTTACATTTCATAAATCATAAACAATCAAAATCAAAATCAAAACTCGTAAATTATGGTCATAAATAATTAATTTCCTGAATAGACAACCGACAAAGCAAACTATTTCAGATGAAAACTTGAGGAAATTATTAAATTAAATAAAACTGCGTTAAAAAGATGGACATTTCTGTAAAAATACAAAAATAAGTTACAAACAGTGACATATGTAAAACCCTAAAAAAATACTTCAGAGAGTAGGCGGTTCTTGGGGAGAAGTTTGGCCACTTCAGGAGGGAGAACAACATGCCCGTACACTACACAAAAGAAAATCAAATATGAAATTAATTTAAATTTAATAAGGAACCAAAACTTAACATTCTGAAAATTTGAAAAGAATGAAGAAAATATTAAACCTAGTAAAACTCGGATGAAATTGAATTTTACCTGTACTCATAAGTATCATCGAAGTATTTCTCGGAGTATTGAATCTGCCCCATTTTTCGATTTTGCTGTAAAATGAAAAATAAAACAAATCACTATTTTTTTCCTTCGTCTAATTTAGCATCAAGTCGGATTTGAAGGTTGGATCTGAAAAACTAAAGAAGCAAAAGCAAATAAAAAAATATGAAGCAACCCAAATCATAACTCTTTTGTGAGATTAAAAAGAAAGGAAAAAGAGGTATAGGGTACCTTCGAGAGAGAGCAAAATGAAGATTGAGAGAGACTTGGGGCAAATAAAATTGGGAAAAAAGTAAGGGATTTCGGGTATTAGGGACTTCTGTGTTTTAATTTGGGCAAAACAAGACGAAGTTTTGCTTAATTTTTTGAGGTGTTTTAAAAAAAAATGTATCTAATGTTTGATCTATAGTGACATTTTTTAGAAACCATCGCTAATGCTTAATCTATAGCGGCGTTTTTTAAAATGCGCCGCTAATGATTGATTTATAGCGACGTTTTTCAAAAAGTGCCACTAATCCTCAATTTATAGCGTTTTTTTTCATAAATGCCACTAATGCTTGACCTTTTGCTGCGTTTTTGTCATCAACGCCGCGATAACTCTAACCTTTTGCGGTGTTTTCCTCTAGCACCATTAATGTATAACTTTTGTGGCATTTTTAGTCCAAGCACCGCTAAATGACAAATTTGGTCACTAACGTTTGCATGTTTTATCAAAATGGCCTTAATTGTATTTTTGAGCATTTTTTGGTCATCACCCTTTGTTCTTTTTTTCAATTTGTTTTTTCTAAATGAAAGTACTTTTAAAAATGTTATCAGGGATGATGTAGAATTTTATATGTGGAATGTTTTTTATGAGATGTAATTTTTTACTTGAATAACCCAATAAGATAATTACATGTGGAAAATAATAAAATAAAATGAATAATACATTAAATTTAAAAAATAACTCTTAATTTAAAGAAAATAAATGTAATTATCTAAAAAAATTAAGTAGAAAAACTTCTTAATAAACAAATGTACGAAAGATTGAAACCTTTTGAAAGAATAAAAATTGAAACCTTGGATTTATTCATTAAATTTGTTAGAAAAAAGCATAATGAAAAAAAAAGAATAAAGATTGATGGCTAAAAAAAGCTCAAAATTATAATTAGGGCTATTTTAATAAAACATGCAAACGTTAGTGGCCAAATTTATCATTAAGCCAAAAATTTAATATGATATATCATGCAACTTTAAAACTCGTAGGCAACATCTACCCTCTTAATGGGCCTACAAAATGTGGAGGATTAGTTATTGGGGTTGCTCCAGTAGATACCTTGAGAAATCAAAAAAGATAATATGATATATCATGCAAAAAATGTAATTTTAGTTGCAACTTACACACTATAAATGAAATATTAGTGCGAAGTGGGAGATTATTAGTGCCAATTACACGTTACAAATGTACTTTTAGTTGCAACTTAGCTTGCATCTAACACATTATGTAACTTATCATATTTAGTTGACATCTTTTGATTGAAAAACTTTAAACACTTTCAAAAAAAAATTTGGTTTCTTGGATGTCCTAATTTGATGTCCCTTCTAATGTTGCAACAGAAGTTGAAACAATGTAATTTAACAAACAGATTATAAAAGGAGAGTAAGATAATGAGAGAAATTAACACATGATATTTTTCAATTCAGTTCGATTTAACAATCCTACGTTTGGGAAGTCTCGTTTAGTGAATAACTTTATTCAACAATGAATCTAGAATCCTATTCGCAAAGCATCAATCTACGAAAATCCAACTTGTGTCTGTTGTATGGAGTGAGAAGCAGATAGCACAAACAACTAAATATACGAAGTGATTGATAACCTGGCTTCTTATTAAAGAGCTCTTCAATAGGAAAAAACACCTTTTAGAGCCTTGGTAGGTAAAATATCTATTAGATGAACTATTGAAACAAATACATCAGTTCAATAGGACAATGGCATGGACGCTTGAGCAAAAAGTGTGAGACCCATTTCTACAATTTGCTGATGCTTGTACTTAACAAGCCCATTCTATTCTTATGTATGAGGACAGGTAAGTCAATGTTGAATACCCCAGACTTTAAGATAAGCATCAAACAAATGAATCACCCTTACCATGGTCTGAATAGCTTTAATTTTGCACGCAAAAGTCAACTCAAACTACTTTTTGAACATCAGAAAACTTTTTTCTCGAGGTTAGCAAATCATCTCGTCAAAAACGTTTGCTTAAAGTCTGGCATTGATACTTTAAATTATTTCAAATCGCGGAAGCTACTAAAGTTTGAAATATAAAAATGTCTGTTTTTAAGTGTTTTTGAAAATAGTTATTATTTTTTGAAAGTTCGTGTTTAGCAGTTTTAAATAAGGAAATCAAAAGCCCAATTAAAAATTTAATCCCTCAGAGGCCTTATTACAAAATTAAAACCCCAAAAATTCAAATTCAAATAAAAAGTCTACGGCAGAGCATCAGTGGTTGTGTAGCCACCTTCGATTCCCTCGCGCCTCAAAATAGTCTAAGGCTGGGGATTACCTGTGCAGTTAAAAGAAAGGGTGAGTTTACAAAAACTCAGTGTGTAATCCCTTATCAGCCAGACAGAAAACAACATATGCAGTAGCAGTCTGGGCTAGAGCCCTATTCTGTAACAATACAGTCTGGGCCTTAGCCCTATATAAAAACAGTGTGGGCCTAGGCCCAAATATAGTATCAGTACAGTGCAAACATGCAACTATGCATCCCACCCAAATCCAGCCAACAAACCACCCGTATCGTAGCATAGCTTCCAGAACAGTAAATGTGGCAAAGCCACCAGTATTAGTAATTATGACATAGCCACCAGTAATAGTGAATGTGACATAGCCACCAGTACAGTACTTCCTCCATATCAAAATCCCAACCCCATGCAGTATGTCATGTCATAAATATCACGTGTATGCAAAGTCATACTCAGTACAATCATACATGTAAATCATAAGCACATCAGTCATATAGAACATAAGGGCATAATCATCATATTACCATATAGGGGTATTACGGTCATTTTAACCTACAAGGGCACTACAGTAATTTTACCTTACAGGGGCATTACGATCATTTTACCCTAGAGGGGTATTACGGTCATTTTACCCTACAAAGGTATTACGGTCATTTTACCCTACAAGGGTATTACAGTCATTTTACCCTACAGGGGTATTACAGTCATTTTACCCTACAGGGGTATTACGGTCAGATAACGACCTCTCTGATGGTCTATAGTCGCCTCGAGCGATACAAATAACCTAAATGATCATAACGATGTAAATAGGCCAATGGCCAATTACTCAGCCCAAGTGGGCCTACACGCTCGTGTGGCCCATTTAGCCTAATTCCAGTCACGGCTATGCGAACACCATAGCCTAGTCCATTAGTAGTCACTTATCGCAGATTTTATCTGTATGGACCCACGATCCCATTGGGCCCACACGGCCCATTCTAGCCCAATGTGGCCGAAAATAACTTAAGTCATGTGCGCGACATGACAAGTCCAACTACTTCCCACTTAATAGTTAGATTTACACATGCGGACCCGCGGGCTCATTGAGACCATTCGGCCCATCGAGGCCTAGAAACATCCTATGCCAAGTGCATGACATGGCCAGTTCAACCTTCCCCCACTTGACGGTGAGATTCACTCATATGGGCTCACGGGCCCATTGGGCCCAATGTGGCCCATTACTGCCTAAGCCCACGAGATCATTCGTGGTGGCCTCTTCCACGTTTCATGGGCTCAGTTTACCAAACGAGTGTTCGCATGCTCAAACCCAACCTTTCAGCTTTTCAGCTTTTTCCCATACCACAGTCAGATCAGGGTGTATACATACTTTACCAACGTTTACACCTATTACCGTTTACAGGGTACGGATACACACCTGTTTATGCAACCGCTTCAAGTTCCTCAAGCACCCAACCTACAATCATTCCCACATACCATCAGTTCTTCAACTACAAGTGTTCATGAACACCAAATCCCCAAATCAATGCTCCTACTTACCTTGACCGAATGAGGGCGACTTAATCCTCCAAAATTGCTGACTAGAAATGATCACACGCTCTTGCCAATTATCTGTATTCTGAACCCAGATCTTTAATAATCAGGATTAATCATCTATGTGGCCTAACCCACAAAAATTAATCTTACAGATACAAAGGGAATAATCGGCTAATACCCCAAAACTAAAGTAACATCTTACCTTAATTGAACAATGAGAGAAAGAGTTGATTGCTTCCGAACGCTTGTACCCCTTTACCCTACTAAAATACCTAAAACCTAAATCACATCGCGGAGATGGATTGAATAACGTAATCAGAGAATATAGAGAAAATAAAATTTAGCTTTTAGAAAAAGATAGAAAGAACAGATTGAAAAGCCGATTGTCAGAAATTCTTGCAAAACTGAAATCTCAACACTAACAGCAGAGTATATAACTATCAGTCAAAAATTAGGGAGGGGAGAAAAGCTGTAAGTAATCGATCTAGAAAGAAGAAATGAGAGAAGAAAAGAAATAGAAAAAGAAGCAATTGACTATATCTTAAGAAAAGAGAAAGAGAAACAGTAAAAGGGAAAGAAGAGATTGAGTTCGGCTAGAAAAGAAATGAACAGGCAACAGGCATTCGGCCTAGTCTTGGAAAATACAAAAATGTTAGGAGTAGATGAATGATCCGATAAGGAAAAGGAAGTTGAGTATGGGGATTTCGGCACTAAGAACTTACATTAAACAAATCCCAAAAGAGTGTGAAAGTTTACCTGTTAACCTGACACTAGGCAGAAAAGAAGCCAGAAACGCTTAAAGATCAAAAACCCGAAAAGATAGAAGGAAATTCGGCACCCTTTCACTCACTAATTTCCGAAAATGCATAGCCAAAGACCCTTTTAGCCGAATGCACATACAAGTCTTCCAACCAGCTACAACTCCCCAACTTTCCAATCCCCTAAAAATCTCCACAAATCTCTCCCCTTATCCCTCCTTGATATCCTTTATAACAACCTCCAAGACCCATTCAAACTCTCACCCAACAGAGTTCGAAACCACCTCAAACTTTTGCCGCCTCATGCTAGCAAAATAAATATCCTTTTTTCTTGCAATGGGATTCGAACCCAAGCCCTCTCAGTTACCAAGTCACGCCACTTGCCACCAAGCCACAAGACTTTTTTGTGACACATTTTATCCTCAATTAATTATAAGGTCTATAGGCCAAAGTCCAGGTTTCTTTAAAAGAAATACCAAAATAAATTGCAAAAGCCAAGACTTGAACCCAGGCTCCCTTACAACTTTAATGACACCCCAACCACTAGACCACATGTTTCCTTGTGTCATTTATTTAACACAATAATTCAAAAGGCCTTTATCCACACATCTAGGGTTTTATTCACTTAAGACCAAAATTTTTACTAAAGCCCAGGTTTGAACCCAAGATTTCTCCAACACTTCTCAGGGCTATAAACCACCAAAGTAGACATTTAATTGTGTCATTTCCTTGCACAATTAAATGCTTAGGTACAATCTCCTTACGAACCCATACTCAGGGCCCAATACTTTTAGGCCCAAATTTAGGGCGTTACAGCTTAGATACACAAGCGTGTCTTCTGGCCGTATGTGGCACACAGGCTGGCATATGGGCGTGTGGTCGGCCGTGTGATCCAAGTCAGTAACTCCCTTAGATTTTACACGGCCTAGTACATGGGCATGTCTTTGCCGTATGGTGCAAGTCAGTATGTACGCCCTGTTTTCACACGGCATGTGACACAGGCATGTCTCTCACACGGCCCGTTCACACCGGCGTGTGACCTTGAATTTAAAGAAAATTTTCTAAGTTTCTTAAAGGTTGTGAATGTTATTAGTTTAGTCTCGAACCAGTCCTAAGCATGTTTTAAGGTCTCGTAGGACTTTAGAAGGGACAATCTGATTGAGATGAATGTATTTTGTTCTTAAAATGAATTAATGTTTTTAATTGTTGTGTATTGATCAGTAATGCCTTGTAACCCTATTCTGGCGATGGATACAGGCTAGGGGTGTAACAATCCAAACCCGGCTCGGACGTTATGGCCAAATCTAGTGATGCCACATTGAAGTGTTTTTCGCAATGTATAATATTGTTGAAAAACCCATTCTATATATTTAACCTCTTTGTGATCTCAATGAAGATTTTTAAATGCCTCATTCCCATTCAAGTCTTTAAGTTGTTTGGCATAATTTAATCATATTAAATTGATATTAATTTTAAAACATTATTTCTTGTAGAAGCTTTCAAAACATGTTGCATAAACGTGGTGTTTTGAAAAACATTTATCTCTTCGAAAATCCGCTTCCTACTACTAATAGATATAAATCCAAATAAGTAAACCCTAAATTAAAGCTTACAAATTTAAAAAGACCTTATTACATTAAAAATACCCAAAATTAAACTACTTATTATTTAAAACCCAATGAGAAAGTTTGTGGGGTTGTGTGGCCACCTCCGAGTCTCTTGCAACAACAACCCGCCTAAGCCTGGGGATTACCTGTACAGATAAACAAATGGGTGAGTTATGAAAACTCAGTGTGTAATCCCATATCAAATAATCAATCAGTGAGCATACACAGTCTGGGCCTAAGCCTAATTCAATAACGATTCAGTTTCAATTGGAGCCTTAACCCATTACAGTATCAGTATCAGTGTGGGCTTGAGCCAATCTCAGTGACAGTACAACATAGATATGCAATCAATAGATCCTACCCAACTAGCTTTTACACTTCATCTCCGTCCAACCCTACACTCCATGTGGGGATAAAATCAACCCACCCATCCCTACACTCTAAGTAGTACCAGTTGCAGCACTAAACAGTATTTACAGCAGAGCTGCCAGTACAGTACACTTCCTCCAATCATAACAAATCCCATCCCCTTGCAACATATCATGCATCATGTCATAACTTCATACATGTAATCAATATATTTAAAATGACATGCTCAATCATAATCATACATCTCCTAGGGGGATAACATCATTTTACCATGTAGGGGCATTTTAGTCATTTTACCAATTAGGGGGTCTAGATACACTTACCAACCCAACAATAGGTCTAAAGTTATCTCGGACGACCCGTGCAACCTCAACAGTCAAACAGTGAAAATGGGCCCACGTCCCATATTACAGCCCATGTGGGCCCACACGTCCGTGTGGCACACATAAACCAGAAATGGCCTTGGATGTGTGGATTACACAGCCTGGCCCAATACTCTCCACACGTCCTTGTGGTTTACCTGTGTGAGGCCCACATGCCCGTGGGGCCCATACTGTAACAACCCGATTTTAGCTAAATCAGAGCAGTAGTTTGGAACCATAAATCAGAGATCATAGAATTATTTTAATATTATTTTTGGTGTTTATAGCATGTGAATATATATATGTGAAAGTCTCGTGAGCTAATTTTATCGTTTAATAGCTTAATTTGAGAAAAAGGACTAAATCGTGTCAAATGCAAAAGTTACATTACACTTGTTAAAAGTGCTTAATGGTCATGGCTTATTAAATGAAAGGCCCTTATGTTGTAATTAGACCATGATTAGTGGAATTTGACATAAATGGCCAACCATTAAATGTTTAGTTAATGTTTCAATTAAGGGTAAAATAGTAATTTGATTATTAAGGTTAATTTAATTAAAACAAAAGCCAAAATTTAGCTTATTTTCTTTCTTCTTGGCCAAATATACAATGAAAATAAAGCTTTGGAGAGCATTTAGGGTTCGACACTAATCTAACTTGATTAAAGTATGTTTTAAGTTCGATTTTTGATGATTTCTATGTTTTTTGTGATCGTTGCTTCATGTTCTAGCTAGCCCATGCTTCAAATTTTGAAAGTGTTGAGGATTTTAAAAGTTTTAATAGATGAATGCTTGATTTCTTGAATGTTTGATGATGGAAAATGAGCATTTGTTGATAGATTATTATGTTTTATAAAGTGATTTTTAGTGAAAATGCATAAAAGGGATTAATTTGTGAAAAGAGGAAAATGTGTGAATAAATGATAAATACGGGCTAATATGTATACTATGAAAATTTGACTAGCATGAAATTAGAAAGAAATTGTGTAATTTGTGATTTTGTGAAATAAGGACTAAATTGTAAGAAATGTGAAAATTTAGGGCCAAAGTGCAAATTGGCTAAATTATATGTTTGTGGATGAAACTGATTGAGTTGATGATTACGTGGATTAATTTTGAATACATATAGATCCTGAAAGAAAGAAATCAGATTTAGATCGGGGGAAATCAAAAGTTATCGAATAGTCCACCCCGTCCGTTATTTCTGACTATGAGGTAAGTTCATATGAAAATAAATGTCTTTGAAATGAATTATATATGTTTTATTATCATTGAATTGCTATGAATTTTGAATAAGCAAATACGAGCATGAATCGATGAAGTTATGACATCCGAAAGTCCCGTATGAACATTATGAATAGTATAGGATATGAATGTTATGACATTAGGTTATTGATATGCAATTACATGTAAGACCATGTCTAGGACATTGGCATTGTATTGAGATTAAATGTAAGACAATGTATAGGACATTGGCATCGTTAATCGATTTCGTGTAAGACCCTATCTGAGACAGTGGCATCGATATGTGATAGCATGTAAGACTGTATCTGGGATATGGCATTGTACAAGCTTATGTAATTTCTGAGCATCCTTAACAATTCTGAATGGTTCAATGAGAAAATTCAAGTCGAGAAAGAATATGTGAATGAGCTAAGTGACTCAGGTACGTACGAGTCTAGCTATACATGTCATATAATTGGTATCAAAGCTATAGCTATACATGCCATATAATTGGTATCAAAGCTAAGTGACTTAGGTACGTACGAGTCTAGCTATAGTTTTATCAAAGCTATAGTTTCTGAGCATCCTTAACGATTTTGAATGCCTCGTAACCCTATTTTGGTGACAGATAAGGGTTAGGGGTGTTACATATAATTTGTATCAAAGCTATAGTTTTGTCAATTCTAGGACTAACGTAGTGTGTGAGAGTCTAGCTATACATGCCATATAGATAAACTATGATAGTGTGGTGATTCATGATAGTTAAAATGTGCTTTTATATAGAAAATAGATCCTGAATGAGCAATAACTGATGATGTGGAAAGTAATGCACCCGCTCTTTTCTCAAGGGGCAGCTCCGGCCGATTCTAGGCCTATTTCGAGTAGCCAAAGGGGAGAGGCTAAACAAGACTTTTGCCAAATGATGAGTGAGTGGTTCACAGACTTCTTTCGAACAAATCCGGCTGCTCAACAACCTCCACCCCCACCTGTTCCTCAGCAAGTCTCAGTTGTGCCACAAGTGATAGATCCAATTCGATTGAGTAAGCCACCAGTGGATAAGATTCGTAAGCACGGTGCTGAAGAGTTCCGAGTTACCATTGATGATGATGCTGAGATAGCTTAGTTCTAGTGTGAGAACACTATCTGAGTATTTGAAGAATTATCCTGTACTCCAAATGAGTGTATTGAATGTTTTGTATCCTTACTAAGAGATAATGCGTATCATTGGTGGAAAAAATTGATATCAGTAGTCCCAAAGAAACGTGTCACTTGGGAATTCTTTTAGACCGAGTTTCGAAAAAAGTATATAAGCCAGCGGTTTCTCGATCAGAAACATAAAGAATTTTTAGAATTGAAACAAGGCTGAATGACTATCACTGAGTATGAAAGAGAATTTGTACAGCTAAGCAAGTATGCTCGGGAATATGTTTCCACTGAAGAAATCATGTGCAAATGTTTCGTAAACGGTTTGAATGAAGATATTAAGCTGTTAGTTGGAATACTTGAATTAAAAGAATTTGTTGTACTAGTTGAGAGAGCTTGTAAAGCCAAGGATCTCAGTAAAGAAAATAGAAAAACTGATTTTGAAGCAAGAGATTCAAGAAAGAGATTAACTAGTAAATCTTATCTGTCTGCATCGTAGAAATTTTGAGACTTGTTTAATCGTTCCAATACATCTGTGGGACATTCAAATACAAATCGAGTGAGACAACAGTCAAGCTTTAAGCTCCAGCTACTTCGATAGCTAGTGTTGGGAGTGCGAGACCTAACTAAACTAAATGTAAACATTATGGTAAACGACATCCTGTGATTGTAGATTGAATGATAGGTCTTGTTTTAAATGTAGATCACTGGAACATTTTATTCGTGATTGTCCTAAGTTGGCTAAGTAAGATACAGTACAGAATACGAGGCTGGGTAACAGTACAGCTAGAGGTAGACCACCTAGAAATACGGAAAATGTTAGTAGTAACTAGAAAAAGACTAAAGACTCTACTGTGAGGTCAGAGGTGAGAGCACCTGCACAAGCCTACGCTATTCGCACTCACGAAGAAGCGTCATCTCCAGACATCATTATCGGTACTTTTACTCTTTATGATACTAAAGTTATTGCATTGATAGATTCAGGGTCAACTCATTCGCATTTATGTGTGAATTTAGTATCAGTAAGACTTTGCCTGTAGGGTCTATTGAATTTGTAGTTAGAGTATCGAACCCCTCAGGCAAATGTGTGTTGGTTGCTAAAGTGTGCAAGAATTGTCCATTGATGATTCAGGATAATTGCTTTCTGGCTGATTTGATGTTGTTACCATTTGAAAATTTTGATATAATTCTGGGTATGGATTGGTTAACGTTGCATGATTCTGTTGTGAATTGCAAACGAAAAATGATAAATTTGAGATGTCAGATTAATAAAATTATCCGGATTGAGTTAGATGATCTAAATAGCTTGCCAGCAGTGATTTCATCGATGTTAGCTCAAAAATATGTGAGAAAGGGTTGTGAAGCTTACTTGGCTTATGTGCTTGATACGAAAGTGACTGAAAAGAAGATTGAATTAGTGTCTATTGTGTGTGAGTATCTAGATGTGTTTCCTGAAGAGTTACCGGGTTTACCACCGATACAAGAGATTAAGTTTGGAATTGAGTTAATTCCCGGAACAACTCCTATATTGATAGCTCCGTACAGAATGGCTCCAACAAAATTAAAAGAATTTAAAGCTAAATTGCAAGAACTGACTGATAGAGGATTTGTAAGACCAAGTTTCTCGCCTTGTGGTGCTCCCATACTGTTTGTGAAAAAGAAAGATGGCACGATGAGAATGTGTATAGACTACTGAATGC